>NC_060953.1:58424983-58434983 GCF_022045245.1 Lucilia cuprina
ACTAGAACTGAACTAGAACTGAACTAGAACTGAACTAGAACTGAAATAGAACTGAACTAGAACTGAACTAGAACTGAACTAGAACTGAACTAAAACTGAACTAGAACTAGAACTAAACTAGAACTGTACTAGAACTAAACTAGAACTGAACTAGAACTGAACTAGAACTGAACTAGAACTGAACTAGAACTGAACTAGAACTGAACTAGAACTGAACTAGAACTGAACTAGAACTGAACTAGAACTGAACTAGAACTGAACTAGAACTGAACTAGAACTGAACTAGAACTGAACTAGAACTGAACTAGAACTGAACTAGAACTGAACTAGAACTGAACTAGAACTGAACTAGAACTGAACTAGAACTGAACTAGAACTGAACTAGAACTGAACTAGAACTGAACTAGAATTGAACTAGAACTGAACTAGAACTAGAACTCAACTGAACTAGTGCCATACTAGTACATTTTTTTATTATATATATCCCAATAAAATATCAGACCCATTAATACAAAATTTTTACTTATAAATCTTAAGTATAAATTTCCTACTGGGAATTGGTTTGTAGATTTTCAGTAGTAATAAACTTTGTTAGATTTTTATATTACACACTTAGAATGTGTATTTATCTTGAAATGTGTAGTAAAATGGTAACAATTTCATATCTCTATACATATTTAGTATGTAGAGAGGTAGCAAAAGCAGTAGTACATAAATACTTTGTACGAAAATATATAGTTTAGATAGACCAGTTCTCTGAAACAACTTACAATGACTTTGAACTATTTTGTTAAGGAGCAAGGGGAGGAAAATGCAAAAAGATATATAGCAAACGATATTAAACGAGGGTTGTCTTTAGATATTTAAGAATTGTTTGAATAAGTGTTGTAAAAATGAGAAAATCATAAAATGATTCGAACCGATCCTCGTTTCTAAAAATGCTATATAAATGTATATACCTAAATATATGCACATATTGGATGCTGTTAAAGAAAACTAAATAAAGAACAAAAAAGTAAGTTTATAACTGACAAGCAGGCTTTTAGACTTTTGCTGCACCTGCAGGTGTTTCTTTCTCTACTTCATCATGGATCTTCGTTTGCTACAAATATTTTATAGAACTACCACAAATAAAAGTGGCAAGTATGTGCAACATACGTATAAGTTGTTACTGAGAATGAGGTATTGCATCAGTTACAGATGATACACAAAATAAATAGCAGCAATAATAACAATAACAAAAGTAACAGCAACTTAAAAGAGGATAACAACATTTAGTACAAGTTTACAGTGTTGATGATGATGATGCTACAACTCGACTGCTGCTGTTGCAGAATCTTCAGTAGCTTTTACTTCCACTTGAAGTAGTCGCTTGTTGCCATTATTACTGTTGTCGTTCAGACCAATATAAACGATTTTATTTTAGTTTTTATTTATTTATTTTTTTTTTTTTGTTTAAAGGTTGCTTTTCGAGATCATATACTTGTATGTTTATGAAATTTTTTCTCGATATTGCAGTTTTTTTCTTTCTTGTTTCGAGCTTCAAGCATCATTACCTCCAGGCTGTTGTTCTCAATTTACTTGATAAGTGCACATATATGCTTACACTCACAGTTGCATCAACATGACTGCAACATCATCATTATCTTCATCTTCTTTTATTGATATTTTTTGTATTATATCAAGTTTTGTAGCAAAAAGAGTATTGTCCGTATTACTACTCTATGATTTTGGGTTTAAGTTTAAATTTTGCGCCTTTTCCCATTTGTCAAAGTAACAGCTTTATCTTTGCAATAGTTAAAAATTAAATGAAGCTGTAAAAGATTTCATAAAACTCTATCTCAACTTCAACGAGATAAATTCTATAATTATTTTTTTTTTTGGAATATTTTCTACATATTTAAGCAATCAGTTCTCAGTTTCGGAAAATTTAGAAATAATCTTTCAATTTAAATGAAATCACTTCCACATTATATAAAAAACATTCGATGCCTTCCAACAATTTATATTTTCGAAATTGAGCTAAAGCTGATCCAAAACTAAACTAGAACTGAACTGCATATAACCTAGATATGAACTGCAACTAAATTAGAACTGAACTAGAACTGAACTAGAACTGAACTAGAACTGAACTAGAACTGAACTAGAACTGAACTAGAACTGAACTAGAACTGAACTAGAACTGAACTAGAACTGAACTAGAACTGAACTAGAACTGAACTAGAACTGAACTAGAACTGAACTAGAACTGAACTAGAACTGAACTAGAACTGAACTAGAACTGAACTAGACCTGAACTAGAACTGAACTAGAATTGAACTAGAACTGAACTAGTACTGAACTAAAGCTGAACTAGAATTGAACTGATATCCAATATTTATAAGGTACAACAGCTCATAAAATTATAGTAAATTGCATTTTTTTACTAGGTTTATGGTGTCATTTGGCGGCTACGAATAAAAAACTAAAAAAATAAATAAAATACTCGTTTCTTTAGTTCCCGTATCATTTACTTGTTTATCCATATAATCATTATTTTTTTTGCCATTGCAAAACTGACTCATTTAATTAAATTTGCATTGAAAATTTTGCTGCACCAGCATGTTGACATCGTCAGCAACTTAAACAAAACAAAGACTTCTTAGGAAATTTTCTCAAAAGGGAGTTCCCTTCTAAAAAAAATACTTATGAATTTGTATGATGTTGTTGAGCTGATATTATTGTTGCTTTTAATTGAGTAGTTGCACCACATTCCGTACACAGTTTTATTTTTTTCAAACATTATCGTCAGCAGCAACAGCAGCAACTACTTGTATACCCTCAATTGAATAAACAGACCTCAATGATATTATTTATATTGGTGAATTGAATAAGTGAAATAAAATTGTTTTGTCAACGATCAGTTGGACTCAAAATGAAATTTATATTGAGTTCTTTATTCATGTTTGTAAATGGCTTTTTTTGAAACTATGAGTAGGTTGTGGTGATCTAGAGATTGAGTTGCAAACTATTGGAGGGGGAATTTATTGAATGTTTACGTGATATTATATAATAAGAACCTACCAAGTCGTGATCTTATACATATATTAGGCATAAGAACTTGAACCATTTTTTGCAATATAGGCATTAAGGGACTTGGTTTGTTTCTCTACCTATTCTCTCTAGTCTTGTGCTAAACGTTTACAATTTTTGTAGAGTATTTTAAAATTCTTCATTGCTGCATATGTTCCCCCTTAAACTTGTTTATTTATATTGAGATCGTTTTAAATTAACAAGAAATTTTAAATAATGATGAAGAAAAAAACAACCATTTTAAATTGATTCCAGCACTGCCAACCAATCGGTTGTGTGGCGGTTTGCTGCTTGCTGTGTCAGCATTTATGTCAGGGTGGTCTATTGCATCTTCTGGCATTATTTCTTTTATTTTGTCAACTTTTGTGATAATATTTTAGTTTAGTTTACTGTTTGATAATTTGAAAAAAAAATGTTATAAATAAACAAAATCATCAAGTAGCAAACATAATTTCATTTAAAAACAACAAAGCAAAATTGAGATATATGTTTCAAGTAGAGAGAACACACGTCTAATAAGTCTAATAGTCTCCTTGTTGGTAAGACTATTTTCAAATGGAGGCATTTCAATATTCACATGCATATTTAATAATTTTTCACATTTGGGAAATATAAATATGCTTAAGAAATTAATTTCATTTAGACATGGAATCACATCTCTTTTTTTATAATTTTTGATTTCAACAAAATTTTTTATCATCACTGTTCATTTGTATTTATTAAAGCCATTAAACTATTCATTTCTTTTAGCATGATTTCAATAATTTCTTGACATTATTTCGGCGCACAAGTCACTGACACCGCGCTTTGTCAGTGTTTTATTATTATTTTTTTTTTTGTAATTTGCTTTGATATACATATTTTTTTTTGCACAATCTTTCAATTGACAATTATTTATTAAAGAGTTTCCGGTTGAAATACAATACGAATACAATTCGCAACAACAACAACAATTACGACAACTAGTACAACAAAATATCAACCCAATTGCAAAAATTTAAAAAAAAAACATTTCACTCATTCATTTAAAAATGCAAATATCAGCTATAAACAAATTTATTTAAATTGATAAAATTCTAGAAGAAAAACAAACAATAAATATAAATGTGTACTTTTTAAATAAACAATAACAAATTGTTTATTGTTGTTAAAATACTGTAAAATAATTAATATTTTTGCTTAATAGAGATCGAAATATCATTATTCAGGGAATTAAAATATTGAATTGACTAAACGAATAGTCCAGATTCAGTTCTAGTTCAGTTCAAGGTCAGTTCTAGTTTAGTTCAAGTTCAGTTCTAGTTCAGTTCTAGTTCAGTTCTAGTTCAGTTCTAGTTCAGTTCTAGTTCAGTTCTAGTTCAGTTCTAGTTCAGTTCTAGTTCAGTTCTAGTTCAGTTCTAGTTCAGTTCTAGTTCAGTTCTAGTTCAGTTCTAGTTCAGTTCTAGTTCAGTTCTAGTTCAGTTCTAGTTCAGTTCTAGTTCAGTTCTAGTTCAGTTCTAGTTCAGTTCTAGTTCAGTTCTTTAAAACAATCGTAATAAATATAAGTACAAAAACCAACCTTTTCATTTTCCATACCACTTCCTTCAGTGTTTCCTTTTAGCAAACTCTTAATAAAACCTGTCACCTACTTTGGTTTCTTCCCTCATCCCTTTTTGTTGTATTTTCTTTTCCTTTCACTACTACTATTTTGTCATTTCTTATCAACATGTCATCGTTGTGATAACAAAACTGGCGTATTGAATCAAAACTCAATAAAGTGGAAAAATGTAAAATAGTAGCAGACAGCTGGTAACATGCTATGTGAAAATTTTGCTACTTAAAATAATGACAAAAAACAATAACAAAAAAGTAAGGAAGACAGGGAACAAAAAAATATTATTTTTAAATTAAAATTGCAAATTTTCAAAAATAGTTTTTTTTGTCTATATTGTCTTCGAATAGAAGTGCACAAAGGTTCTGTTGAAAACTACTACTGAAAACAACTGAAAAACATAAGTTTTTGTATTTGACTTTATAGCAAAGTAGCAAAGGATTGCATGGCAGGGTACATTACGTGATTAACATCTTTAAAATAAAATACAAAAATAGGCAATGAATAAAGAATATGAGTTTCCTTTGAATTTTTAAGGGGTTCCGTTGCAACACAACATTTTTAAAATAAGCTTTAAAAAAAATCTGTTAAATAATAAATACTATAAAATTTTTATAAATAAGACCAAAAATAAATTTAAATTAAAATAATTTTTTTTAAGGGAATCCCTTTTTTCAAATATCATCTAAAACTCTTTTGCTCGCCGCTGCAGAAAAATCTTTTAAAAGACAAACACTATAAACATTTCGAAAGTATCTGTATTTATGCATATTTAAGTAAAACACAAAAATTTACTTAAAGGTTTCGAAATTTCTCAAAATTGTAAATGAATAATTGTAGATTTTCTGAAAATATAAAAACGAACAGATAAATTTAAAACTGAGAATTTTTTTTTTTTTTTTTTTTTTGATGCTGTTCTATTGAATTCAGATAGCTCGATGATTTTCCATAATTCTTTACAAAAATGTTTCCCTATTCATTTGCTGTGTATTGAAAAAGTATTGACATGCAACTTACAATAAACTTTTGTTGATGTTTATTTTTATTTTCAATCCAAGGAATTTCAATTAACAAATACAAAATTTGAGAATTCAGAAAGCAAATACGATATAAAGCATAAAGAAAACAAAAGAAAAGTGTGATCACATCGTGAATAAAATCAACGCCTTCATCAAAATAAAAAACTTTATGTTCTATGTATCTACAGAGTGTTTGTAAAGAAGGTGTTATTTGGATGCTTTGCTCCAGTCCCACATATAAAGAGAATCTTACGTACATACATTCAAAGCACAAGCCAAGACTAGACTAGACTATAGACTAGACTATAGACTAGACTATAGACTAGACTATATACTAGACTATATACTAGACTATAGACTAGACTATAGACTAGACTATATACTAGACTATAGACTAGACTATAGACTAGACTATAGACTAGACTATAGACTAGACTATAGACTAGACTATAGACTAGACTATAGACTAGACTATAGACTAGACTATAGACTAGACTATAGACTAGACTATAAGCATTAGCAATATGCGTTTATAGTCCTATTTTACAGATTTAGTATCTCCAATTCTCTTCGAATTATTCAAGATCGCGATACCAAAGTTATCTATTTACTCCTTTTGTGGGTGTCATTCGTGTTCGTTCATAATTCAAGTTTGCACTTTATAGCAGCAACACAAATATTTAATCTGCTGCCGCAACAAAGTAAAAACCGAAAGCTCTACAAAAAAGAAAAAAGCTCAGTGTTGATTTTATGGTTTAACAGTTGACCATTGTTTAAATTTATTTAACTTAATATAATTTCAATATCCATTTTCTTTCAATTCCGTTTGGTTTGCTGCTTTTTTTCGTATCGATTTTTATCCATATTTGAGCTTTTATGGCTTAAATGGATTTTTAATTCTTGGTAAATGTTTGCGCCGCTCTCCACAGATAAAAACTGAAGCTGATGAAGAAGTCAACAATACCAACGTGCCTTGTCTGGCTGTATGTTTGACTTTTTCGCGTAATTGTTTATATTTCGTTGTTTAAGTTTTTTTCTTTTTGTTTAAATTTTCTGTTTATTGTTAATTAAGTCTTTTTTTCTCACTCCTTCATGCGATTTTATACCCTTTTTCTTTTTATATTAATTCTTTGCCTTTTTTGTTTGTTTTTCTGTTGACAGAGTTTATGAAATGGAATTAAGTTACTAGTGAAATATATAAAGCATACAAAAGCAAACAAAACAGCAGCACAGTGCAACTAGTAATTGTGTTTGTTGTTATAGTTGGTGTAAATCCATTCGATTTGCAATGGAATTGCAGCTGCTTAAAAGCGGGTCATAAAATAACCGGAATTAATGATTTTTGTTTGTTCTTATTTTAATGTTGCTGGAGTCATTTTTGGTAGCTAAAGTGTTAAAAATACTTAAATATTTGTGTTGTTTTCAACTGTGAAATTTGAACAAGATCTTTTATGTATTTTGTGGAAGATTTTAAAGAATTTGTTAAAAGGTGTATGATTCACAGGCACTTAATGATACCTTTAGTGTGACATTAAAGAAGAAATAATTGATTTTAAATGTGGAATCAAAAATGTATGTTAATTAACAATTTTATAAAAAGGACAATTTATTTGGTCAAGTTTTACTGTAAGATCTCCTAAAAATGGTTGTACTAATTCTGGAAAGTCAGTCTTGTAATGGTGACCTACAATCAAGCAATCTATAACTAAACTGCTTAATAAATAAAATGAACAAGAACTAAACTAGAACAGAACTAGAACTAAACTGAAACTGAACTAGAACTGAACTAGAACTGAACTAGAACTGAACTAGAACTGAACTAGAACTGAACTAGAACTGAACTAGAACTGAACTAGAACTGAACTAGAACTGAACTAGAACTGAACTAGAACTGAACTAGAACTGAACTAGAACTGAACTAGAACTGAACTAGAACTGAACTAGAACTGAACTAGAACTGAACTAGAACTGAACTAGAACTGAACTATAACTGAACTACAACTGAACTAAAACTGAACTTGCTGGAACTACCGAAATTACACAATTTTAGTTTCTTTTATATTCTCACAAAAAATTAATTCTTGAAGGAAAATGTTAAAACATATTGTTTATAAATTTAAAAGTTTGTTAACCAAAGTTGTTAATTATTATCTTACTTCCTTTATGAACAATTTTCAACAAAAACAGCCAAGTTGCTCATTTAAAAAATAAAAAAACTAATTAACTTTTTTAAATTACTTCTATCATGCTGTGCCTTATATTTTGCAAAAATGTAACATGATAAATGTAAAAATCATTAAGAAATATCAAAAAATCACTCAACATTTCAACAACATTTGAACGTAAACATTATGAAGTTCATGGTCTTGAACAAGTAATAAAAACTCGATTTTAAAAAAGAAGATTTCTGACAACTTTTGACACATAAAATTAGCAAAATGTCAGTTTAAACTTTGATATGAAACTTTTTACATAAATTTTGGTTTTGTAAATAAACATAATATTTTTTTCTCTTATTTATTTATGTATTTGTTTGTTTATTTTAACAATATAAATAAACAATTCAACTGAATAAAACCCACTATAAGAATCCATTACCAAAGTCCTTGAATTTAAACAACTATCAAGCAAGCGAGTAAAGAAACAAAAAACATGAATTTGTTAAAAGCAATGGAGAAGAAGAAAAATTATTGCCAAAAACTTGTCAGACTTGACATTGGCGACAAGCCGACGGCAGAACTGTAAAACAAAAGCTGACAATATCAAAACGAAAATAACACGCAGGCGCAGCTTAAGCAAAATAAAAACACAATACAAACGTTTTATAATAAAAACACAGTTACTCACTCAGTGCTTTGTACATTTCAAATTTGTTGCAACGTGAAGTATGAGCAACAAAAAATAATAAAAGCGAAAACAGCTGCAAAATAGGCGCTGATTGCTTATAAAATTGTTTTTTTACAGAGTTACATATAAACCTCCAACACCACCACTAACATTAACTTCATTATCATCATTATTATTGTTATTATAAACATCATTATTATCATTTGTCATGACCATCAAAAACTTTAATATAGAGAAAGAACAATCACGATTCCAAACAAAAACTTAAATTCATTTTCAAACCTCTAAAGCATTCAAGCCAGCAAGCGAGAGCAAACTTATAAATTCATATTATCATTTTAAAGAAAAAGGAAGAAGTTTTCGCCAAGACAATAATCATGAACAAACACAGAACAATCAATGTTCGACTGCAGTACAATACTACAGCACTATCCTTACATGTACATGTACCGAATGTGGGTTTATATGATCCGACAAAAAAAATCTATACACTAAAGACAGACAGAATTGTTTAAAATGTATTTACGAATTTATTATGCAAACATTTGCAGTAGTGATCTTAAAAATAGCACCACAGAGTTAATAGGAAGACATCAATGGATCTGGTCAGATCTTAATAGAAGTATTTTTAATGAACTTTCATTTCCTTATATATTATATACAATGCTTTCTTGATCTTCTTTTTAAAATTAAACTTCGAATTCAGAATGGATCGAAACTGAACTCCAGATTTGTCCATCTTTATATACTTAAGTTTGTTCCAAGATTTTAAAAATTATCGTTGTCGTTTGTGTGCTAGTCGTAGATATTGAAAATTAGTGAAAATATCAGCTCTGGGATATCTAGTATTTATGGTAATGGAACTTAAATTGCACATCTTGAAAATTTTACGAAGCTTTTATCTTCCAGCTTTTTGGAAACGTCAGAGTAGAATGTTGGCAAAATCATGATCATTTTATCGGATCTGTCTGCTTAATCTTGATCATTTTATCGGATCTATCCAGCGGTTATAAATTTTCGGGCAGGCTATCCGATATATTATTCTATAGTATTATATCCAGCCAGTAGCAATAAGAAAACTAAAAAAGTCATTTGATTTTGACCCAGATAACTCCTAGGTTCTTGATCATTTTATCGGATCTATCTATCGGTTATAAATTTTCGGGCAGGCTATCCGATATATTATTCTATAGTATAATATGTAGCCAGTAGCAATAAAAAACGAAAAAAGTCATTGGGTTTTGACCCAGATAACTCCTAGGTTGGCTATAAAGTAATTACCAAAGAATCTGTTTCTTTTGGAGTCGATCTATGTGTCTATCCTAGTATCGAGTTATTACTGTCATATCTTAAGCCTTTTAAATAATTTTCCTCAAGCTACAACTTTTGATAGAACGCAACGGAGTTGTTATTGAAACGGCGTTGAATATCTCCAAAGCAGATGCAGTAATGGCCCATATTTTGATAGTGT
>NC_060953.1:58439983-58457567 GCF_022045245.1 Lucilia cuprina
CCATCACACATTGAGAGAGAATATGGATGGAAAATTAAAATAAATAAAAAAATGAATTCAAGCAACTAAATTATGAAAACGATCTTATTAGGCAAATCCACGATAAGTCTGAAAGCGATCTTCGAGTATAAATCTAATGAGGATCATTGCAAAATTGTGGAAGAGAACTTCATGCTATTCGATGCAAAGAAATGAGTGTAAAGCACGATATTCTATAATCAGATGACGATCTTTCAATATATGTAGCAAGGAATGTAGGCAAATCCATCATAAGTCTGAGAACGATCTTTGAATATAAATCTGGTGAGGATCATCAAATATCAGTTTCGTAAGGCTTGTAGAAGAGAACTTCATCTTTTATAAATCAGATTATGATCTTTGAATATCAGCACCAAGGAAAACAGACAAGTCTGAGAAAGATCTTCGAGTGTAAATCTGATGAGGATCATATAATATCAGTTCCGCAAAATTTTAAATGAGAACTTTATGCTGTTCAATGCATCACGATATTCTTAAATCAGTTGACGATCTTTCAATATCAGTAGCAAGGAAAGTAGGCAACTCCATCATAAGTCTGAGAACGATCTTCGATTATAAATCTGATGAGGATCATCGAATATCATTTTCGCAAGATTATGAAAGAGAACTTCATGCTATTGAATGTCAAAAAAATTGGTGTAAGTAACATCAAAATGACGATATTCGAAGTTTCGTTTCGTCAAATTATCGAGGCGATTAGCACGAATCCTTTTTACAACAGTACATTTATGGAATAATGAATATAATACGACTATCAACCATTTATAAATAATATGCCGATCAGTTCCACAAATATTTTTAACGGTCCTATTACAGAAACTAATCAAAACATTAATTTGGCGATCAATCAATTCATGATCTCTTGTCGATCTTCGTATATCAGTTACGAAAAATCGTCTAACAAAGTCTTACAACATTCAAAGCACACGAATCTTTTCAAATACCAAATGTTTACCGATTTTTTATATCTTTAATAGACTATATTCTCAATTATAATTACTTATTAGGATAAGTCTAATAACGATCTTGCAGTGCAGCACAGTTTCCAAATATTGACTCTAATGAGTTGAACAAATTATGGTCAAAGATTGATCTTAATTTACATGGGTGATATATTCGGAAACAAGTATTCCCGCAATGATTGGCAGGCCTGCTATAGTTACCAATTTAAACGAATAAGTGTATATCGTTAAACATTAATAAATTACGCAATCAATCAAATATCGATCATCAAGTTCAAAAATAGAGAAGATTAACGAATATCTTCTCCGTCAAAGTGTTAAGCCAGATATCACCTGCAAAGGACACATTGAAAATTTGTATTTTCCTTTAGTTTCCGTGACTCTCCTTTACACCCCATACCCTGACAATACATTGTTCACATACACAAATAAATATGACAAAACCATCTATCTCTCTGGCAAAATGTCGTTGACAATGCAACAGGAGATTTTTATTTTATAAGGCAGTTTGTTGTTGTTGTTGTCGTTTCCAATGCCGATGTTCTAAAATAAAGTAGAAAAATATATACTAAATAAAAAAGGGCTGCTGCGCATCAGCTTATCTGTTGTTGTTTGCCTCATGCGCAATCATATTGTTATTGTCGCCATTGTATAGTCATTCAACATAAAAATCATATTGCTGCAGCGACGGCAGCAACATTTTTTTTTACTTTTTATACATATTTACCTTCAAAACAGAATTTACGTGAATTTATGTGTTGTCCCACAGCTTTAGAGCCTTAACAAACTTAGTAGATGGCAATTGCCATGTACCAACAGTATTATTATGCTCGTACCTTGGGCAACGAAAAAGTAAGTAAGTTTCATCATCATCATCATCCTTTTGTTCCCGGTTTTAGATTTTGTTGTGTAATGAAATGTTTGTTTGTTCATTCGTAAGTACTATGTACAGCTGGATGAATGTGTTACATTTTTGGATTCCTTTTATATTTGTGCTCTCTTTACTGTCATATTTCATGTTTGTCCGGATGGATACCATCTACGCAATCAGCCTACAGTTGTTCGTTCTTTTTCTTTTTTATTTTCCTTTTTCTTACAACTTGAGTTTGTTGCTGTTGTTGTCGAACACCAAACAACAATAAAAATATCTTCGCAATACCAACATAGAGAGGTTTTTTGTTGTTGGTTATATTTAATGTAAAGTAAAAGTTACAAACAAAAAGCAGAGTGTTAAAAGAGTAAAAGATTACATCGCTGGACCTTCTTCAATAAGCAGTCCATCGATAACCAACAACGATTTGTATTAACAGTTAAATACGATTCACACAATACAAACCGAATTTGTGTAAAAGTTGTGGGAACAAGAGTCCAGTGAAACAAGCTCAAATCCTAAAGAAAATCTTAACACTGCAAAACTTGTGATATATTTGCTTTTGAATTTCTGGTTAATACAGTGGGTTTCAACCCAGAATATCATGTCCGATATTCATTATTATGGATCAATTGATAGAGAACGGCGTTCAGCTGGAACTCGATGTTGAATGAAATTCCTCGAGAGGCTAGCTCTCGGATGTTTCAAATACTATAACGCATCCCATTCCTGTACTATGTAGAGTTATATTTGACGATCTTACATCTCCTTTTCAATAGAGAAGATCCTTTAAATTCCAAGGAAACCAGTTAACAATTGCCATAAAACTTGAGTCGATTAGCTTAGGCAAAGATCACCAACAAAGTTCTAACATAACATATTACTGATTAATCGAAAGAGTACAACGTTTATACTTCGCCACAGCCTATTCCTTGGATGTTCCATTCCTTAACTATGCGGAGTAATGCATGATATTACATCTGATGTTCAATAGAGATGCAAAGTTATCAATCTCTTGTCATAGTAGTTACGTTGGGGAAAGACAGGTGTCCGGAGCAAGCTTAATTTATTCCGACAATAATGTCGCCCAACCGCACTACTAGATGGCTCCTTTGTTTTGGCAACAGTACCTAAAGTGACGTAATAGGTAGTCCGAAACACTTATCATATTGATTGACAAGACTTTTTTTCAGTTGTCACAAAGACCCACTGTGATTAGATGAGCATGTTTTAGAGTAAACTCTAAACCATGTAGGAAAGTCGGTGATAAATTAAAGAAAGAGCAGTGACGAACCATGCACCATGCCCATTATCCATCCCATCTTGCTAGACTATAGTCTAATACATCACTCCATCAGTCAAATCCATCAAGTACTCCATTCTCTCTATAGAATCAGAGATCTTTCTAAACCATAGTCTAACACATCGTTACACTATCACTCCATCAGTCATATCCATCAATTACTCAATTTTCTCTACAGAATCAGAGTAGATATCAGAAAACTCCAGGAAACTACAACTCGAATAGCCAATCTTTGCATTATTAGCTCAAGTCCAACATCTTATTAATCCACAGTCAATTTGTACCACTCCTAGCATCAAGGAACGATAACAGAAATGGATCTTAAAAACTATATATTACCGTGTATCATTACCGAAGGAACCGAAACTGAACTAACTAGCCAAGACA
The DNA here is from genome assembly GCF_022045245.1 of Lucilia cuprina. Taxonomy (NCBI): domain Eukaryota; kingdom Metazoa; phylum Arthropoda; class Insecta; order Diptera; family Calliphoridae; genus Lucilia; species Lucilia cuprina. Next base: position 58,443,546 of record NC_060953.1, read on the forward strand.
AAGTCTTGTAGGCAACTGACCACCCATAGTACCAGTTTATGTGGTGCTCTGGTTAGGCCGCTTTTTAATTAATCCAAGTTCAAGCCAAAGATTGATTGATCTTCATAACTCATGATGTGAAACTTTGATTGATCTTCATTTCGTGCTAATCTGTGATTTCTTCCTTTTTCAAAGCCATGATCAGTCTAGCCTCCGGACAGGGTTTTAGCCTTAATATCTTTTATTAGTTAACTTACGAATGCAGATCAAAATTCCGTCATACAGTTACGCAACTTTAAATCGGAAAATTTCAGAATTCCTCGACATAGTAAGAAATCGATTTAGTCGGATTCTTTAGCACTTCCTTAAGGACAGTTGCGGCGATCTTGTGCAAATTAAATGAATCTTAAGACAATATCTTAGATAATCATTGTTAATGATGCTTTGACTGAGATCAAAAATGGATCAAAAATCTAGAAGATTCCTACCAACATGTACCATGTTGAATGTAGCAAAACGCTAATAAAGCATCAATTATCTCGTGATTTCTTCAAGATTTTCAGATTCACGATATTCTTAATTTAACCGATTTAGATTTTATGTCGGGTCTTATATTATTTATAATCTAACCGATCACCACATGTTTTAAAACTAGAAATTTAAAAGTTGGACTCATGCTATCCCAAGTCCCAATACGAATTCTGTAAAAATCTAACTACGAATCGACCGCGGCAACTATCTTAATCTAGATCCAAATCTTGCTGAAATATGCCAAATTCATCTTCATAACTCATGATCTCTCTATCGGCAGATATAACCAAAAATTGGTGTGCGTTCCTCCATACTCTTTAAACCCATTGTTTAAAATATGCTAAAGTTCTAGAATCCTGAAGACTTCTCTGATTATTTACAATGTCCTCGATGATATCTGACATTCTAAAATTTCATGCAAGTTACTAACACATTCACTCCTTTAAAGTACTGTCATGCATACTCTATACTTTTTGAGGTTAAACTATAGTGATATAGATTCCATTGTAGTATTGTTGCTCGTAGGAAGAAGGAAGAATTCAAACAAGTAAATATGGAAAGTAGTAAGTAACTATGGACTCGTATCAGGAGTAGGTTTGTATATCTGTATGTAAATGGTCTACAGTAAAAAAAAGGGAATACACGTATGTAAAATAATGCATAGTGTATGTGGCCTTTTTAAAGCCTCTGGTATTGTAATATTGTTTTGCTTATTTTCAACATTTTAAGGTTCGCTGTACTAAAAGACAACAAGTCGTTTTGTGGTTCTTCGGTGGTGACTTTAATGTACCTAAGGTTTCTATATAATATTAAGTTTTGTTTTTTTTTCATATTTAGTTGTTTGTTCCTGTATTCCTTTGAGCCTATAGTTAGAGCGCATGTGTGTGTATATATTTATTAACAATATCAATGAAGTTTCATAAATCGATTGTTGCAACGCTTGCAATGTTTCAATTGTTTTTTTTTTCTTTCTTTTCGCTTCATATTTTTATAATTCATGTTTGTTTGCTGCAAAATGTATGTGATTTTATATGATGACGACGTTGGTGATGATGATAATGTTGCTTTTGTTCAGTGATGCATTCAGATGTTATGTTTTACTTGATGGCACAACAAAACAATGCCACTTACAGCAACAACAACAATAGCAATAATGCTAATAATCGAACACAAAGTATAAGTGTGCTATGAGGCATGTGCTGCAGAAGCTGTCGCCTTCGTTTCATTATTGTTTGTTGCACGAGCTCAGAGCAAATGCATCCATTTAAATTTAAATTTGAACTGATGTTTAAAATAATAAATATTAAACTATTTATAATAAATAGGTAGGAGCTTTTTTTTAGCCAAAAGTCATCATAAATTTCAACATTTGCCATAAACTTTGTAAATTTATATGAAAATTAACTTTATTTTGGTTTAAAGTGCAAGTTTAAAGAGTTTTAATTGGAAAAAGTGTTAAGAGGGATTAAGATAGAACTACAAACTAGATTATATCCTAAAAGAGCCTACTACAGTGTAGACTATAGGTGATACTATAGTCTTAACTATTGGTGATACAGTCCAGACTATAGCCAAACATAACCGGAACTATAGTCCAAATATAACCGGGACTATAGCCTAGAATATGGACAGACTTAGAAATTGCTTAAGAGCAAACTATAGTTCTGCTAAAAGTCGAAACTATTGTACAGAATATAGACGAGACTATAGTGCAGACTATAGACAAAACTATTGTCAAGATTTTAGCCTAGAATATAGATGAGACTATATAATAGTGACTAAAGATGACACAGGAACTATACTCCAGGCCATATATGAGATTAAAGACGATATCATGGTCCAGTCTACATTGCTGTATATAGACGATGCTGTAGTCCCAGATATAAAAGACACTATAACTCAAACTACTAAGTTCGTAAAATTGACGTGATGCAAACGATATTATAGTTAAGACAATATACAAGACTAATCATAGACTATCAGATCAATGCCGAACATAGCCGGATATAATTATATGTACCTATAATTATTTTATTTACTGTTCACCTTTTTTTCTTTAGTTTCTTTGTGCAAAACAACAATTGTTTCTTTTTGTTACATTGTGTTTTCAATAAAACTTGTAAATATTTCATTAAAAATCTAACATTTTAAAGTTCATAGAAATGTAAATAATTTATCTGAATAGAATATTTTACGTTTATATTTATTTCTATTGTCGTATTTATGTACTTACTTTGAATCACTTTCAATACAATGTAAAATGTTAATGTGTGTTGTAGTTCTAGAATGAAAAAAAGAAAAAGTAATGAGATTTTAAAATAAACTTTTAATTAAAAATATATTAAAATTTTTTTGAAAAAGTATAAATAAATAAATTTTATTTATTTAATTAAAAAAATTGTATGAAACTAAAAATAAAATAAATTAGCGTTGTTTTTTTCTGTTCTTTAAAAAAGTTGAAATAATGAAAATTTTAAAAAATCTGCTTCCAACTGTTGAATATCAAACAAATCAACAACATTTTTTTATTTTTTGAAGAAAAACTTCCAACAGATCATGACTTTTAAAAATAATTAATGTTTAATTAAAAAAATAAAAATAATTTGTAACATGTACCTAATAATTACGTGTAATAATAGAACGAAGTGAACAAAAGCATTAAATAAACACACATGTTCCCGTAAAGGGTTATACAAAAGGTGTAAAACAAAATTATCTTTAATTTGGTTAGTTTATGTTCAGTTCTTGTTCAGTTCTAGTTCAGTTCTAGTACAGTTCTAGTTCAGTTCTAGTTCAGTTTTAGTACAGTTCTAGTTCAGTTCTAGTTCAGTTCTAGTTCAGTTCTAGTTCAGTTCTAGTTCAGTTCTAGTTCAGTTCTAGTTCAGTTCTAGTTCAGTTCTAGTTCAGTTCTAGTTCAGTTCTAGTTCAGTTCTAGTTCAGTTCTAGTTCAGTTCTAGTTCAGTTCTAGTTCAGTTCTAGTTCAGTTCTAGTTCAGTTCTAGTTCATTTATAGTTCATTTATAGTTCATTTATAGTTCTGTTCTAGTTTAGTTCTAGTTCAGTTCTACTTTAGTTCTAATCCAGTTCTAATTCAGTTCTAGATCAGTTCGATTTCACTTTCTGAAGCACCCTTTCTTATATCCAAAACTCTAATAAACATTATTGTGCAAAACATTTACTAATCCTATTAATGAAAACAAAAATATTATTTCAAGAATAGTAGTAACACACAAAAACAGAATTAGTATTATTGAAGTCCAACTGTGAACAACTAACAAACAATGATCAATCAATAAATTGTTAACAGTCGAAAATAAACATAGAAATTAAAAAAAAAAACTGATTTGTTGTAGTACAAACAAGTTCAACAAACCAATACTTCGGTATAAAATCAAATCAATGTTGATGCCACAAAAATTCATGGTATTTTAAGACGATTTTTCATGCCGTTTTAAATAGAAAATTAAAAATCAAAAATAAAAAAATCTTTTTTTTTTGTGTGTGTTTTTGTTTTTTTAAATTAACAAATTTTGTAGATAAACATAATTTTCTGCCTCATCATAATTTCAACACATTTTGATATGAACGCAAGTCAGTTAATAACTGAATGGGAATGACTGAGCGAACGAGTGACTGACTGGCCAACAACTTTTGAAGTTTAGAACAAAAGTAAGAACCTAAAGGTTGGTCACATCTTAAAGCCAAGCAATTAATAAGCTGTAAACTGAAATCGATAACAAAGATTAGAAACACTATGTGGAATTAGTAAAAAGAGAGAGAGAAACAACCGAGAGAAAGGAAAATATTTAACAGTTTAAGCTAATTGTTTGGCTTTAATTTTCCTAAAATTTTGAAAGATTTTGAATTTTATTTTTAACAAAAACTCTCCAAGGGGGTCTTTGATTAACCTTAATAGCTAAAGTATTCAGCATAAACAACTAAAATTAATAATTTAGAAGGGAACATAATATACTTTATTTATTTATCTCTGTGAATATATAATTTATCATTTATTTCTTTTAATAGCAATTTAATTTTTCAATTTAAATTTAACAGTTTAGAATTGGAAAGTTTATTTGTGTTTAATTTATCAATACAATTATGATTATATTGTGCGATTGTTGTATTTTTGTTATTTTAGAATTTCAAGAAAAAAAAAACTAGTTTTAGTTTACAACAATTGTTTTTAATTAAAATGAACTAACAACGATTAGAAATAAATAAATGCAGTTTTAAACACTAACAGCCAGCACCCAGTTCAGACAGACAGACAATCACCATCATGATCTGACGACTGCTGCTGTTGTTTTGTTAAAGTTGGTGTTGGGGTGTGTCAGTTTCTTTAAATAACTGCCGCAATTAAATTGTATCAAGTATGATTTTTTTGCAAATAGATGTTGGGTACAGTCATAATATTTTTTAGCAGAAAAAAATATTTAAAAAATATTGTCTTTTCTTTCTTTCGTTTATTAGGGTTGAATAAGTGACACTCGATAATTTTCCAAAAAATTCAGTTCAGTTCTAGTTGAGATCTAGTTCAGTTCTAGTTCAGTTCTAGTTCAGTTCTAGTTCAGTTCTAGTTCAGTTCTAGTTCAGTTCTAGTTCAGTTCTAGTTCAGTTCTAGTTCAGTTCTAGTTCAGTTCTAGTTCAGTTCTAGTTCAGTTCTAGTTCAGTTCTAGTTCAGTTCTAGTTCAGTTCTAGTTCAGTTCTAGTTCAGTTCTAGTTCAGTTCTAGTTCAGTTCTAGTTCAGTTCTAGTTCATTTCAATTCAGTTCTGGTCCATAGTTCATAAGCTAGTTCATAGACGATTCTAATAAATAGTTAATATATAAATCAATGGACTAGTTCTAAATCTTGTCAATGGACTAGTCCACATAATAGCTAATCGACTAGCCAATAGATGAGCGTATATAGTAGTAGGCCAGTGAATAGAAACCATAAACATGTCATTAGAGTGAAATTAGTTTTACAGAAGGGCTTCGCAAAGTAATTGCGACAACGCTAGTACTAACTTTGGTGGTTAAAAATCGGATGTTGTTGTGTTTACATCCATTTTTAAAACTTGGATATTTTAATTTTATTTTTTAAAGAGGGCTTAACGAAAGACCCATTGTATATGCAGTTTTTTTTTACTTTACATTATTTATTTACATTTGCATCTGCGCAAACTTGATTAAAATTATACCTGGTAGCAATTTATAAACTTGATTTGTTATTAAACCCCACCAAACAGAAATATGTTAAAATAGAAAAAAAAAATTGTCTATTTGTCCGTCTGTCTGTGAGTTCAGTAAAAGGCTGCTATACTACAAAAAAATTAAACTAAAACATTTTATTAAAACTTTTAAACTAAAGTTAAACCTAAAACTTGAAAACAACAACAACACATGCATATGAGATCTTTGTAGGTATCAGTATCTGTATTATTTATTTTTAGTTTTTTTTCATTAAAATACAAATAGTAACGACTATTTAGTTGTGCACCTGGGCGCTCGCTGCGTCATGTTTTCCTTTAGTAAACTTTAGTTTAAATCGCCTTGTAATGGTTAAGTTAGTTATTGCAATGTTTTTTTTTTTCATTTCTTGAAAAACTAAAATAAACAATTTTTACTATTATTGTTATGCTATAAACTACGAGTTGCTTTTGTGTATTAACAAAAAAAGTATTGCAGCAATACGCGTGCTTAATCATTAAACTATAGATCGATTAAAACAGGCCTTAAAACTCAAACTGATGTTGATGGTGGTGGTGTCGGTGTCGGTGTTACAGCTGCTTAAACATTACTGTTCAAATCAGTCAGTTTCTGTACAAGTCCAAAAAGCGAGATTAACTTCAGCAATAACAACTTTAAAAAAAGGGTACCAAATATACGCCCAAATGCAAACATTTTTAAATTATTTTCGTTTTATTTTTATCTTATAAAACCACCTACACTTGGAAAATTTTTTAATCAAGTTAAAGTAATTTAATATTTATTTATTACTTTAATATTCTTAGTTAAATAGAAATCTATTTTAAATTTATTGTTTATTTTTTTAAATTATATTTCTAACTGACAAGGGTGGAGACAGATACGTATTTAACAGTAAGTGAAAAAATACACTTAAAGAATGGTTGTCTTTGGACAACTTTAACCAGATAAAGATAAAAAATCAACCTTAAGGTTAAAGTTCACAGCTGTTAAATACATTCATATATTTTCTTCCTTTACAACATTTCTTTCAGTGCTTTTCTTTATACATTTTTAACGGACACATTTTTTCAAAGAAAAACTTTAAATTTCAAATTAAATCTATTGCGCAGACAATCTTGTTTCTGTATGTCTGGGGTCAAAATGTAGTAGCCTTAATTTACACTGTGTAGTTTCGTGTAAATTTTCTGTGTCATGTCGTTTTTTGTTATTTTGAAAAAATAGCACAATGTAATACACATTTTTTCAAGATTTGAAAGTAAAAATAAAGCAAAAAGTAATTTATGTAAATAAATAATGAAAAACATATTTGTTAGAATTATTGTTAAAATATATTAACAATAAAAGGCTAGACAATACTATAGACTATACTATAGACTAGACTATAGACTAGACTATAGACTATACTATAGACTAGACTATAGACTAGACTATAGACTAGACTATAGACTAGACTATAGACTAGACTATAGACTAGACTATAGACTAGACTATAGACTAGACTATAGACTAGACTATAGACTAGACTATAGACTAGACTATAGACTAGACTATAGACTAGACTCTAGACTAGACTATAGACTAGACTCTAGACTAGACTATAGACTAGAGTAAAGACTAGACTATGAACTAGACTAGAATAGGCTTTAGACTAGACTATGGACTAGACTTCAGACTAGAAAAATAGAGAATTACAAAAAAATTTTAAAAATACATATTTCTTTTTAAATTCTTAGAACCCCATACAAGTTCAACCACTAAATATTTATACATTTTTTTACAACTCTAATTTACATTAATTTTCTCACAAATTACAACTTTAGCTAATCTAGCAACAACACTACTAGAAAAAAATTCAGTGGAATTCTTCAATCAAGAAAAATAATCGCATTAACACAGGTGTAAAATGATCTCATCAATAATAATTTCGAAAATTAAATTTATGTCTACAATAAACAAATACATACAAACATACACATAACAATATCAATTCACAACATACCACAAAGAATTTTTTTATTGTTATTAATTAACCCACTAAAAATATTCCCATAAAAACTGAAAAACTTTAGGTATGATCGCATCTTATATCCAAGATGACAGAAAATCGATAATGTTGTTGTTATTAGTGATCTTTAAACAAACAATAAAACTCTTTAATAGTTAATTTTAAACTACTTAAACACCCATTTGACTACTGTTGTATTGTGTGTGTGTCTTTCGAAAGAGAACAGAGGGCCTCGGAATGTAAGTCAGCGTTAGTTCTAGGAAATTTGTTAAAAGTTTTATTTGTTGTTCAAACATTTAAATGTAAAGTAAATAAAAAATATATACACTGAAAAAAATATTGTACAATAAAGACAAAACATTACTCGGGGTATGAATAAATAAATAACTAACATACTAACTAGTGCAGTTCTATTTCAGTTCTAGTTCAGTTCTAGTTCAGTTCTAGTTCAGTTCTAGTTCAGTTCTAGTTCAGTTCTAGTTCAGTTCTAGTTCAGTTCTAGTTCAGTTCTAGTTCAGTTCTAGTTCAGTTCTAGTTCAGTTCTAGTTCAGTTCTAGTTCAGTTCTAGTTCAGTTCTAGTTCAGTTCTAGTTCAGTTCTAGTTCAGTTCTAGTTCAGTTCTAGTTCAGTTCTTGTTCAATTCTTGTTCAGTTCTTGTTCAGTTCTTGTTTAGTTCTAGTTTAGTTCTAGTTCACTTCTAAGTCATTTCTAGTTTCCAATTTTTCTCTAAGTGTTTCCTAAAAAGTCAAATCACCGCTATTTACAACATGTTCAAAATACAATTAAAATTTGTTAATATATCGAGCAAACAATGCCATAAAACTGATTTAACAAATGAAAAAAGAATTAAACTGAAATAAATATAAAAGAAATTAAATAAAATAAAATAAGTGTGTGTAAATTCAATGAATTTTGTTTTTATTAGACATTTCTTCTGTATTGTTTGAAATCAAGTGCGAGTGTAAACATTTGTTGAACCAATTAACGCTTATTTTATAGCCCTTTAAAATTTTTATACCGTTTTTTTCTGAAAACTTATTGTTTAACAACTTTTTTTCTTTAAAAGTACAAAACATACAATAAGCCACACATACATAAATACTCAAACACGATTTTAAACAAAAAAATGTTCATTCCACTATTTGATTTGTATTTATTGAAATATTTACTTTAATGTTTACTTACTTGAATTTATTTTAGTTGTTAAAGGAAAAATTGTTTTAATAGTGTTGTATGTTCTAGCTGTTTGTTGGTTGGTAGTTGTTGGTACTTTTAACATAAATCTTTTGAAAATTAACTTTAACAAATATTTATCAATATTTAAGTTGGTTACACATACACACATACATAGATACAAATGATGTAAGTAAATTAAGAATAGTCCAGCCATTCGAACAGCAATCGTTTAGACTGACACACCGACATGGACATTTCAAAAATGCGCATCGAAAGGTTTTATGGGCAAACTATACATATATACATATGTATGTATGAATTGTCTGATGACGTTGAGTTGAGTGTGGAATTGACACAACATCGAATTGCCATTGATCTTAACACTTGACTTGAAAAATAAATTTAATGTTGTTTTTGTTGGTGATTGTATAAAATTAATATAATTTTGTTGCAGGTAAAGAATGACGAATATAGGGTGGCCAGAGTTATATTAAAGTTCCTATACAATTTGCACGCATTATTGGGAGATCGCAAATCAAGTTTTATCTTTGTTATAAGCAATTTTAGGTTTTCGACCAAAAAATCGATTTTTGAAGGAAAGTATGGGTGATGACAAAATAAGCTTATTTTTCCATTTAAACGTGTTTAAACGAAGTTATAAGCAATTTTAAGTTTTCGGCTCAAAAATCTATTTTTGAAGGAAAATATGGGTGACCACAAAATAAGCTTATTTTTCAATTTAAACGAGTTTTAACGAAGTTATAAGCAATTTTAGGTTTTCGACCAAAAAATCAATTTTTTTTGGAAAATATGGGTGATCACAAAATAAGCTTATTTTTCCATTTAAACGTGTTTTAAAGAAGTTATAAGCAATTTTAGGTTTTTGACCAAAAAATCGATTTTTCAAGGAAAATATGGGTGATCACAAAATAAGCTTATTTTCCCATTTAAACGTGTTTTAACGAAGTTATAAGCAATTTGAGGTTTTCGGCCAAAAAATCGATTTTTTAAGGAAAATGTTGGTGATCACAAAATAAGCTTATTTTTCAATTTAAACGAGTTTTAACGAAGTTATAAGCAATTTTAGGTTTTTGACCAAAAAATTCGATTTTTTAAGGAAAATATGGGTTTTTGACCAAAAAATCGATTTTTCAAGGAAAATATGGGTGATCACAAAATAAGCTTATTTTTCCATTTAAACGTGTTATAACGAAGTTATAAGCAATTTAAGTTTTCGGACATATATTCGATTTTTTTAAGGAAAATATGGGTGATCGCAAAATAAGCTTATTTTTCAATTTAAACGTGTTTTAACGAAGTTATAAGCATTTGTAGGTTTTCGACCTAAAATCGATTTTTCAAGAAAAATATGGGTGATCCCAAAATAAGCTTATTTTTCCATTTAAACGTATTTTAAGGAAGTTATAAGCAATTTTAGATTTTCGACCAAAAAATCAATTTTTAAAGGGAAATATGGGTGATCACAAAAAAGCTTATTTTTCCATTTAAACGTGTTTTAACGAAGTTATAAGCAATTTTAGATTTTCGACCAAAAACTCTATTTTTTAAGAAAATATGGTTGATCACAAAATAAGCTTATTTTTCAATTTAAACGTGTTTTAATGAAGTTATAAGCAATTTTAGATTTTCGACCAAAAAAACAAGTTTTTAAGGAAAATATGGGTGATCACAAAATAAGCTTATTTTAAACGTGTTTTAACGAAGTTATAAGCAATTTTAGGTTTTCGGCCAAATAATCGATTTTTGAAGAAAAAATTGGGTGATCCCAAAATAAGCTTATTTTTCCATTTAAACGTGTTTTAAAGAAGTTATAAGCAATTTTAGGTTTTTGACCAAAAAATCGATTTTTTAGGGAATATTTGGGTGATCACAAAATAAGCTTATTTTTCCATTTAAACGTGTTTTAACGAAGTTATAAGCAATTTGAGGTTTTTGGCCAAAAAATCGATTTTTTAAGGAAAATATGGGTGATCACAAAATAAGCTTATTTTTCCATTTAAGCGTGTTTTAACGAAGTTATAAGCAATTTGAGGTTTTCGGCCAAAAAAATCGATTTTTTAAGGAAAATATGGGTGATCACAAAATAAGTTTATTTTTCCATTTAAACGTATTTTAAGGAAGTTATAAGCAATTTTAGATTTTCGACCAAAAAATCAATTTTTAAAGGGAAATATGGGTGATCACAAAAAAAGCTTATTTTTCCATTTAAACGTATTTTAACGAAGTTATAAGCAATTTTATATTTTCGACCAAAAAATCTATTTTTTAAGAAAATATGGTTGATCACAAAATAAGCTTATTTTTCAATTTAAACGTGTTTTAATGAAGTTATAAGCAATTTTAGATTTTCGACCAAAAAATTGATTTTTTAAAGAAAATAAGCTTATTTAAACGTATTTTAACGAAGTTATAAGCAATTTTAGATTTTCTGACAAATAGTCGATTGTTTTAAGGAAAATATGGTTGATTTAATCGTGTTTTAACGAAGTTTTAAGCAATTTTAGATTTTCGACCAAAAAATCGATTTTTAAAGAAAATATGTGTGATCACAAAACAAGCTTATTTTTCCATTTAAACGTGTTTTAACGAAGTTATAAGCAATTTTAGGTTTTCAACCAAAAAAACAAGTTTTTAAGGAAATTATGGGTGATCACAAAATAAGCTTAATTTAAACGTGTTTTAACGAAGTTATAAGCAATTTTAGGTTTTCGGCCAAATAATCGAAAACCTTCGTAAGGTAAATGATGCCCTTGCAGTTGATATAAAAGGGGACTTTTACGAAATTCTTTTTCGTTCTTTACAAGGTGATTTTGAAGTTACACTTGCTGAACCTGGAGTAAATTTTACTACTTTTTCGTTCTTTAACTGTTACTCTTTTCGAGTTTTCTGTAATATAGATTCTAAAAACAAAAATGCTTTGCAATCAAATAAATGCAGCCACTCTAAACGTATATAATTTTTCAACAGTGGCACAACACAAATGTATACAAAAATAAAACTAAAAACTACTGGCAGCATCTTATCACATTCTGTCGAAGATAAACTTGAAAGCAATGAAATGAAATCAGAAGCAAAATTCCTTACATGACACTACCAAAATACGGATGCGCGCCTTCATCTACAGACAAGCACTATCTCTTCAGAGAGACACACTTTATTACGTTATATGTATCAGAATTATAAACACAAATGTGTACTGATTCGTATGTAAAGACGGACGTTTAACAGCTAAATAAACCCTTAGGCTAAAACATACGTTAGTACAATACAAAACAGCTCAACAATACATTTTTTGACATTCAGTTTTAACCAGAAGCTGGTAAAACCAAAACATCTTTACCAACTTGCGCCAAAAGTTATAACACACTCACAAAATTGCATTTTATACAGATATAGGGTTCCTTAGTTTGTTTTTTCATTCATTCGCTCATTGACTTTAGTTTTAAAAATTTTTAAATGAAAATTATAATTTTTGGTTTTCGCCTTTAAATGAAATGTTGTGTAATAAATAAGTTTTACATCAAAAAATACTTTTGATGCTTGTTTGTAGTCTGACTAAACTTAACTTGTATTGCCGATCGTTTTGTTAAGCAGTTTGTTGCTGTAAGTCTGAAGACTCCTTGTTAGCTTGCAAGTTGGCCAATTAAAGAAAACATTTTCCCTCTTTCAATAATTATAGGTAAGTGGGGTTTTAGCTATATGCTTAAAAACGAATTTGGTTGGAGCTGTAGGGGACAAGGTCGAATAATAAAATTCCCCTATTTGCAAATAGGAAATAATAGTGGTTCTATTTCAATTCTTGTATAGTTCTAGTTCAGTTTTAATTCAGTTCTAGTTCAGTTCTAGTTCAGTTCTAGTTCAGTTCTAGTTCAGTTCTAGTTCAGTTCTAGTTCAGTTCTAGTTCAGTTCTAGTTCAGTTCTAGTTCAGTTCTAGTTCAGTTCTAGTTCAGTTCTAGTTCAGTTCTAGTTCAGTTCTAGTTCAGTTCTAGTTCAGTTCTAGTTCAGTTCTAGTTCAGTTCTAGTTCAGTTCTAGTTCAGTTCTAGTTCAGTTCCAGTTCTGGAATATTTACTCGAGTCTAACAATCCCAACGACCAACTAACAATACCACCATAATTGTGTCAACATTACATGTCACAATAAAAGCACCATTAAACAAGGACTGATTTGTTTTAAGTGTTGTACTCATTTGTTGACTTGTACATGAACAACAAGTAAAAAATCTTAAATTTAGCCATCTTCACACAGTTTCAATGATGTCTGCACGCAAACTTAATGAAAAAATCGCATCAACAGCAAAAACAAGCATAAACAGCAAAGAAAGCGCAACAAATCGAAAATCATGATCAGAGCAATGATACGAAATAAAGTGTTGCCAATTTGTTGGCAAAAAAAAATAAATTTATAAATTTTCACTTTTTTTAAACACCCAACTAAGGCATTCAATAAGCAAGTATAACCAAAAAAAACATACTTAATTATAAAATGCATACTTTCATAATAATTTAAATATATATTTATGCAACCAATCAACTTAAAGTACTATAGCTAAAATAAAAAAGATACTGAAAATAATCGAAATCTGGAACAATGTAATAATATTGTTGTTGTGCTGCATAATGAAAGTCAGGCCTTTCCTATTTAATGGCAGTCAAAGTACTTGTACAAGTACTTTTATGTTAATGAATAAAATAACTTTGAAAGTATACATTTTTTTATAATTTTAATTTGTAGTTAAAAATTATAAGGTTAAAAGCATCGTCTAATTATAGTGCTATCAATGATGAAGATGCTCAAGTCAAGTGAGATGAGATTACAAACTAATACAAAAAAATCGTTTCTCTCAATTTGCATTTATAATAGCAATTAAAAATATTTTACATTGTAAAGAAAACATATAGTAAGTATATTATAATTTTTTAGTGAAATACTAAACCAATTCATAGTTACATATATCGAAAGAAACTAGTAGTCTATAGTATAGTTTAAAGTCTAGTCTATAGTTTAAAGTCTAGTCTAGTCTATAGTCTAGTCTATAGTCTAGTCTATAGTCTAGTCTATAGTCTAGTCTATAGTCTAGTTTATAGTCTAGTTTATAGTCTAGTCTATAGTCTAGTCTA
>NC_060953.1:58457667-58459823 GCF_022045245.1 Lucilia cuprina
CTACACTATAGACTACACTATAGACTACACTATAGACTACACTATAGACTACACTATAGACTACACTATAGACTACACTATAGACTAGACTATAGACTAGACTATAGAGTAGACTATAGACTAGACTTTAGAGTAGACTATAGACTAGACTATAGGCTAGACTCTAGACTATACTATAGACTAGACTATATACTATACTATAGACTAGACTATATACTATACTATAGACTAGATTATAGACTAGGCTATAGACTAGACTAGACTATAGACTAGACTATAGACTAGACTATAGACTAGACTATAGACTAGACTATAGACTATACTAAAGACTAGACTATAGACTATACTATAGACTAGACTATATACTATACTATAGACTATACTATAGACTATAGACTAGGCCATAGACTATGAACTAGACTATAGACTAGACAATAGACTAGACTTTAGACTAGACTATAGACTAGACTTTAGAGTAGACATCCATCAAAAATACACTCACTTTAGAGTAGACTATAGGCTAGACCATAGACTAGACTATAGACTATTTTTGTATTTTTAAATTTTGAATTTCTTTCGGTTTATAAAGGTTTGCCTCACAGTTACTCTATATGTTTTTTATTTAACGTTTATAGATGTTGAAAGTTGTTGCGTGACTCGTATTGCAAATAAACAAAATTGTATACAGTTTTTCAAAATTAAACAAAAACTAAATAACCGGCTACATAAATTATTCTACTTCAATTTAATTTTGTCTACATTTAAATACAAAACTGAAATCAAACTGACTGTTTAGAAGTTAAAAATAAAAATGAAATTGTACACCACTTCATAAATTTCAGCAGCCAAACTAAAATCGAAGGCGTTTTTGGATATCAAACTCCTACAACATGCAATAAATTAGTTGCTTTCAAACACTGTGATTAGACTTTGAGTTAGAGAAAATGTAAATAGGTCTTGTTCTTCAGGATAACATACTAGGAAGGCACACTTTTTCTTACACCTTGTGCGTGAGTGTATTTTTGATGGACGTAGACTGATTTAAGAAGTCTCCCTTAATTGATAAATGAAGAAATAAATTGTTGCAAAAAATACAGTTTTACGAAATAGTTTAGAAATTGCGTGCAACAAACTAGTTTATTAGTTTGAAGTTATTTTGAAACTTTTTGGTAAAATTTTAATAAAAGAAAAAATGGACATTAGAATCAGGTATGGAAAAAGTATCTTTATGAAGAAACTATGAACGTTATGACAACTGGTTTTGTGGCACCACAGTTGACCCACACCTGCCTTAGACTTCAACAAATAATAATTAATTGTGCCATGTTTAAATAAAAATAATTTACTAACTTAAAATATTAGGACATTAGACATGCAAAGTTAAAACAGAGGATACATCCATCAATTCAATGCACTAATTTTTAAAAACACAAGCAACACAACACCCCGAGGCTTTCAATTAAAATCAATAGTTCTTACTAATACAAAAAGAAAATCAAAATTTAACAAAATCGTTAAGAATTTTGATCACTCATCCATAGAAAACGATGATGATGATCACATTACGTGGTAGTCAATTTAACGATTTCACTCAAAAAAGAAATACTACTGTCAAGGTTTTAAAGTCAATTGAAAATGAAATTAAATGAAATTTATACCCAAAACAAGTCGCTTAAATTGCTCGTAAGTTCGTATCCTGCTGATCACCAACTCTTAAACATAATTGTTGATAAATGATGTTGGTGCGGTGCTTGGATCGTTGATAGTGTTTCACTTGGCTTATTGGCCGTTAGTGTCCCAAAACAAAAATGTTAAAAGTTATTATTTTAGTCACTCTTAAAGATTTAGTAGGGTGTCTACATCAAAACATTAATGGTAATTAATGCAAGTTTTAAAGAAAAGAAAAATGCACAAAGCAGCAAAATATATTAAGGAAAAGTACAAATTATGCGTTCATACGCATTTTAAATTGGCAAACTGTGGCAAGAAAATGCACTATGGGACACGAGCTGAAATGAAGTAGAACTGATCTAGAACTGAACTAGAAATGAACTAGAATTGAACTAGAACTGAACTAGAACTGAACTAGAACTGAACTAGAACTGACCTAGAACTGAACTAGAACTGAACTAGAACTGAACTAGAACTGAACTAGA
>NC_060953.1:58459923-58462004 GCF_022045245.1 Lucilia cuprina
TTCAGTTCTAGTTCAGTTCTAGTTCAGTTCTAGTTCAGTTCTAGTTCAGTTCAGTTCTAGTTCAGTTCTAGTTCAGTTCAGTTCTAGTTCAGTTCTAGTTCAGTTCTATAATTTACTATCTTACCTCTGTTTCAATTGCCGTTGTACTGACTTCAGTTGTTGTATTTGTAATTTCAGATATTAGTTGCTGAGTATGTTGTTGCTGTTGTTGTTCGGTTTTTATAACAACCATATCAACAATTGTTATATTTAGATTAATACAAAATATATAGTTTATAACAAATCCCCAAAATACCATATGCCATAATATTGTGCGACATTTTACTAAAAGAAAAAAATTAATTAAATTAATATCCGCTTCATAAATGGTGCGATGTACTTATTCCTTTTAATAACAAACCCTTTTTTTATTTAAACAAACAAATTTATAGCCGATGACACATGCATTGAACCCACTTTATTGAATTTATAGTTTTCTGATCATGAAGATTATTTTGATATAATAACAAAATATTGTCATTGATATAAAATTTTTTACCATTCATTATTCCTATGTAAAAAATCTTTAAATATGTTTATTTTTTTATTTAAAATTTTAAAATATTTTTTTTTATTTATTTTTTAGATTCTTTTTGATTGCTTGATCTTCACTGTTTGAAAGTTAAAGTTACTATACATTTAAAAGTGCTAACTGATTTGCAGGTAAATATACAATTTTTATTTATAATAATGATAAGCAACATATGTTTTATAATTATTTTATTACCTTAAACAAATTTTAATTTTTTTTATCAACCACAAGAAGTTATTTATAGTTTTGGTCATAAACTTACTTTGATATTGTTTGTCAATAATTATACGCTTTTCTTTCTCTGAATGAAAACTTTTTGAGGGTTACTGATATCTTCATATGTGTGTCACATAGATCGAATGTGATCATTTTTGAAAATTGTTTGTCTTTCCTTAATGGGTTAATTTTTTCTACCATTAAAATGTTATTTTGTAGTAAGCATTTTAAAATTGCATTGGTCAGGCTTATCATTTTCTACGGACCTAATTAATGATATATTTACATTGCGAGAATAAGACTCTCCTACGACTTTTTGTATTTTGCTCCCATATCCAACGGAATTCTAGAGCGGCGGCAATAAAACCTAAACTCAAACATAAACAACAACAATTACAATTGTCTTGGGTACTAGACCGACCAATCCAATGAATTATGGAGAGCTAATTGTAAACGTAGCAAAAGGGACTGTCATCAAGCACCACAAACACCACGTATGACGATGGTACTACGAATGTGAACTTAAAAAAAGGACTAAACTAAAAAATAACGAAGCAAGAAAAACCCCATAAAAATACAAAATCTTAACAATATTGTAAGTTGATGGCAAACCATATTAAAAAACTCAAAATGGAAAGCAAAAGACAGTGAAAAAAACCTATGAAAAACAATGTATATTCGCACAAATTGACGGCAACATACCTTTAATGTTGCTGAGTTTGTGTTTGAACTTGATATGCCATAAACGCAAAAGTTTTATGGATGTTAACCGAACCAAACGTAACGAAATGGCAACTTGGCAATTGGTAATGAATGTGGTATAGTTGTCAACAGCATGGTCATCTTTATGGTGGCTATACTACATACATATATGAACAAAATGGGAAGATATAGCCAAAAAAAAATCATAAAAATTAAATTCAATGGAGAAAAAACCTAGAGCGGCCTTTTAAGAAAACCCTTTTTCATTGTGTTGCTGTGTTTTTATTTTCTTTTCAAAGGTAATTTGTTGTTAAAGACACTTTCAGAACTGGTTAAAATACGGTTACAGGGCGCATACTCCAATGTCAAGTACAATTATTCACAATGGGTGTAGGAGAAAAAAGTTCAGTTCTGGTTCATTTCTAGTTCAGTTTTAGTTCAGTTCTAGTTCATTTCTAGTTAATTTCTAGTTAATTTCTAGTTTTGTTCTAGTTCAGTTCTAGTTCAGTTCTAGTTCAGTTCTAGTTCAGTTCTAGTTCAGTTCTGGTTCAGTTCTAGTTCAGTTCTAGTTCAGTTCTAGTTCAGTTCTAGT
>NC_060953.1:58462104-58562693 GCF_022045245.1 Lucilia cuprina
AACTAGAACTGAACTAGAACTGAACTAGAACTGAACTAGAACTGAACTAGAACTGAACTAGAACTGAACTAGAACTAAAATAGAACTAAAATAGAACTAAAATAGAACTGAACTAGAACTGAACTAGAACTAAACTAGAACTGAACTACAACTGAACTAGAACTGAACTATTGTTCTCAAAAAGTTAAAATAATTTTTCCTTTTAGTTCAATGATGATGATTTCCAAAAACTTGAATGGGATCAGTATCAACAGGGCCTAATATTAGGTTCATTTTTTTGGTTACACTGGTTGACGCAATTGCCTGGTGGTGTATTGGCTAAAAAATATGGTACCAAATTAGTGTTTGGTCTCTCCAATGTGATCTGTTGCTGGATGTGTTTCTTTATACCAATGACCGCCAATTACAGTGTAACAGCTCTTATAGTACTAAGAACTATACAGGGAGCAATAGCGGTAGGTTGAAGTTTTATGTTAAAACATAAATATTATAATCTAAGTCAGATGTTTATTTATTATTTTCCAGGGTTTAACTTGGCCGGCCATGCATGTGCTTATTGCCAAATGGATACCACCCGATGAGCGTAGTAAATTTGTTACTGCCTATTTTGGTAGTTCTATAGGTGTGGCATTTGCATATCCACTCTTTGCCTATATGATGCATTATATGTCGTGGAAATGGGTTTATTTGTTTTGTGGTATTTTTGGTACTTTATGGTGGTTGTTGTGGTTGGTATTGGTCTATGACAGTCCTGCCCATCATCCACGTATTTCGATATCAGAATTAAGATATATAGAAAAGGCTTTGGGTTCTAGTGTCCAGCAAAAATGTAAGAGTGTTCCTACACCCTGGAAGGAAATTTTTACCTCAAGACCTGTATGGATGAATGTAATTGGTCAGTGGGCTAGTATTTGGGGCCTATTTACACTGATGACTCAGTCACCGACCTATTTTAAAGTTATACATAATTGGGATATAAGAGCGGTAAGGTTACTAATAATAGTACTTTCCAATCCATTTGTAGAACAAATTGAATTTTTTTTAGATTTTTTGAAAGTTGTTTAATTTAAATATTTTTCAGATTGGCATATTATCGGGAATACCTCATATATTAAGAATGTTTTTTGCCTATATATTTTCTTTATATGCCGATTATTTGTTAAGAACTAATAAAATGGGACAAACAAATTTGAGAAAATTTGCCACAGCCATATGTAAGTTAAAATCAAATTTTTTTAAATGTGGAACCTCTTTTGTAAACAAAAATAAATACTATTTAAAGGCACAATTATAATGGGTCTAGTGGTATTGGCTTTAGCTTATTTAGGACGTAATCCCATATGGGCTATAGTATTATTATCACTGGCTACCATGTTACAAGGTACTGCTTCAACAGGACCCATGTCTTCTATGATCGATATAGCACCCAATTATGCTGGTATCATTTTTGGTCTATGTGGTACCATAGCTTGTATACCGGGTTTCATATCGGCCTATATAGTGGGTGTTTTAACTTTAGAAAATGTAAGTGTAGTTGTTAAGATACAATTACGGGAATTTTAATTTGAAACCTTAATATTTTAGCAAACTTTTGAAGCCTGGACTAATGTATTTCTCATTTGTGCCTTTATGCTAATTGGCTGTGGTGTTCTTTAAGTTCTCTTTGCTGATTCGTCTTTACAGAAATGGAATGATTATTCACAGTATAATGCTGTAAAGGACATACAACTGGTGGAAAAGAATGAGGAACGGCGAGAAGATTTAGATAGTTCTTGATTAGAGGTTTTGTTTATAATTATCTATATTTATTTTAAAAACGTGACATGTTTGGGTGTTTTTATAACATTTATTAAAAAAAAAAAAAAACTTATTTGAGTTGTAAGTATAATAAAATTTATAAATGTTTATAAACTAAACTTTCAAACAAATTGCTGTCAGGTGATAAATCTTTATAACATTTCGTAATCGTTAAATTGCACTAGTGCTAAATTATTGTAAATGCAAAAAAAAAAATATAGTTTTGCTATAGCAGACGTGGATCGTTGTGAATTTCCCTTCCCCGGTGAATCCTCGCCTGTTTGTCAAGTTTGTCACAAACTTTCTATACTAAACTTTGTTCGTTTGAGAACAATTTTTCTAAGGAAAATTTGGTCTCTGTACGAGCAACTGCATTAGACAAAATTTGATATCATTGAGAGCAACTTTCCTATAGAAAATGTTGACATTTTGAGAGCAACTTTTATATAGCAAGTTCCTATAAAAACCTAGACTCTATGAGAGAAACGTTTCTTTGGAAAAATGAGCCTCTTTAAGAGCAACTTTCTAATAGGAATAAGTTTTCTATAGATAAAGTTGGTCTTGAATTTTGTTTCTTTGAGAACAACATTTCTATAGAAAAAGTAATCTCTTTAAGAACCTTTTTTCATAAGAAAAGATATTCCTTTGAAAGAATTTTTCTATAAAGAAAATATCCCTTATTTTTATAGAAAACAAGAGACAACTCCTTGATATCACATTTTCAAGTTTACGTATTTTGTGTCTTTGGAAAAGAAAAAGTTTTCTCTTTGAGAATAACTTTTTTTTCAGAAATAATTGGTCTCGAATTTTGTCTCTTTGAGAGCAACTTATTCACTGAAAAAATGTTGTATCTTCGATAACAACTTGTTTTTAGAAAGAGTAATCTCTCTTTCATTGACACCATCCTTTCCTCCTCCTCTAAAGAAACTTCTTATATGAAACTTGACTCTCTGAGTGAAACTTACGTATAGAAAAAGTTATCTCTTTCTAATGGAAAAAGTTACTTCATTGAGAATAACATTTCTATAGAAAAAGTTGGTCTTGAGTTTTTTCTCTTTGAGAGAAATTATTCCACAAAATAGTGTATCTTCGAGAACATCTTTACTCTTTTAAAGCAACTTCCTATAAAGACTCTCTGAGTAAAACTTACCTATAGAAAAAGTTGTCTCGTTGAGAGCATATTTCTAATGGAAAAAGTTACTTCTTTGAGAATAACTTTTCTATAGAAAAAGTCGGTCTTGAGTTTTGTCTCTTTGAGAGAAACTATTCAACAGAAAAAGTTGTATCTTTGAGAACAACTTTTCTATAGAAAAAGTAATCTTACTGAGAATACCTTTTCATAAGAAAAAAGAGCATTCCTATAGAAAACATTGTCTCTTTGAGAGTATCATTTCTCTATCATTTGAGATCTACATATCTATAGAAAAAATTGTCTCTTTGAGAGCATCTTTTCTATAGAAAAATTTCTTTCTTTCTAAAGACAAATCTTTTCTATTTACATCATCTTCACAAACATTACGGAATGTTGGCCGACCCCACGGACTGAATTTTATATTATGTATTATAAATCATTTGATATACTTTCTACGCAATGCACAAAATTTTTAAATTGTCCCACGATTAAAATATATTAAAAATCTTATCATTTATATTTTCTTTGTTATTTCTAATCATTTAAAAAGCAAAATATTATATGTGTGTGTTCATTTAAAACAAAAAACAACAAAAAATTTTAATCGCATATTAATTTTGAACTTCAAAGTGTAAAGATGTAAACAGAACCTAATTTTTGTTTAAGAAAAAAAAATAAAAAAATAAATTAATAAAATTAAAAATATATCGTGTTAATTATTTTAATAAATGATCTCAATATATTAAAAACAAATACAATTGTGTTCTAAAAATAATTCTTAAAAATTAAAAAAAAAATTGCAAGTCATTTAAATTAAAAAAAAAATAAATTAATTAAAACATGAAGAAGGGTAAAAAATTTCAATCAATGGAAATTTTCTATAATATTAAGTGTTAATAATTCTCAATTTTACTTTTAGTAAAAACTCGTACAATATTATGGCATTTGGTATTTTGGGGTTTTGTTATAAATTATATGTTTTGCATTAATCTTAATTTGACAATTGTTGATATGGTTATAACAAATAAAGCTGCTACATCAGAACTTGCCCCAGAAAAACAATTGCCATTATCGGAAATTTCAAAGAGATCAATTGAAATAAACTCAACAACAATTGAAACAAAGGTAGGTTATGGTATATGACTAAAAGATTAAAAAGTGATGAGTTTTAAACTTTACAATCGGTTGGAAGTTGTACAATAGAACATTTTGTAGAAAAAATTTAGTTAGTCTGAGGACCTTATATATTTAGGGTCAATCATGGACCGATCCCAATAAAATTTTTTAGATAGATTTTGACTCGTATGAAACTTATGTACAATTTCACCTATTTTGAATCATATGAAACTTACTTATGTCGAATGTTAAAGCTGCTTTTCGAGGGGACACTTGTTCGGGGGCTATTCGAAAACGTGGTCCGATATTGCCTATCTTCAATACCAAACAATCCTTACCTATAAGACATATTTATGTAAAATTTCAAAACTCTAGCTTTTTCCATTCAGACCCTATCGTGCTTTTAACAGATGGACGGACAGACATGGCTAGATCGTCTTAGAATTTAATGAGGACCCAGAATATTTATATACTATTGTGGATATATGACCAATATTTCGATGTGTTACAAATGGAATGACAAAATCCCATCTTTTTGGATGGTGGATATTCACATTTTCTTACAATCTGAACAGCTTTTTTGCATAGATCGTCCGAGCATAAAAAAGTTGTTTCACTCTGAGCAACTTTTTAATAAAGAAAATTGTCTTAGTTTAGTCAACTTTAAGGTTAAACAAGTTATTTAAACGTGAGCAATTTAGATATAAAAAAGTGTTTTAGTCGAGCAGCTTTTTAATAGAAAACGTTGTATACGTCTAAGCAACTTTCTGACAGAAAAAGTTGTTTCTGTCTGAGCAATTTTTTATATATTTAAGCAACTTTTGGTTTTAAAAAAAAATTATTTTAGTTTGAGCAATTTTTTAAATATAAAAATGTATCGCAGTCGAGCAACTTTTTACCAGAAAAAGTTGTTTCAGTCTAAGCAACTTTTTTAACAGAAAAAGTTGTTTGAGTCTGAGCAACTTTTTGATAAACAAAGTTATTTTAGTTTAGCATAGCAAGTTTATGATTTAAAAAAAAATTATTTTAGTTTGAGCAATTTTTAGATATAAAAAAGTGTTTCAGTCGAGTAACTTTTTAATAGAAAATATAGTATCTACCTGAGCAACTTTTTGACAGAAAAAGTTGTTTACGTTTGAGCAACTTTTTGATACAAAAATTTTTCCTAGTTTAAGAAACTTTTAGATTAAAAAAGTTATTTTAGTTTGAGCAATTTTTTAGTTTTATAAATGTATTGCAGTCGAGCAACTTTTTAACAGAAAAATTATTTCAATTTTTTTTAATAGAAAAAGTTGTCTTAGTTGAAGCAACTTTTGGATTGAGATTTACATTTTAAAAGAAAAAGTTTAAGCAACTTTTTAATAGGAAAAGCTGTCTCACTCCGAGCAACATTTTAATAAGAAATTTTCCTTTAGTCTGAGAAACTTTTTAATAGAAAAAGTGGTTTTAGTTTAAGCAACTTTTTAATAGAAAATTTTGTCTCAGTCTGAGCAACTTTTATGTAGGAAACGTTACCTCAATCTGAAACACTTTTTTATAGAAAAAGTTGTCTTAGCGCGAGCAACTCTTTCTCACTTTAAGCAACTCTTTATAGAAAAACTTCTCTTAGTCTCAATTTTTTTTTTTTTTTTTTTTTGCCATAAAAAAATTGATTTTAAATTGTTGATAGAAAAAGTTGTTTAACCAACACTTTAATAGAATAAGTTTAATAGAATAAAAGCAACATTTATATAGGAAACGTTGTCTCTGTCTGAGTCACTTTTTATAGAAAAGATTATCTTAGCACGATAAACTCTTTCATAGAAAAAGTTATACTTTATTTTAAACAACTTTTTATAGAAAAATATTGTCTGTCTAGACATTTTTTCAATAGAAAAAGTTTACACAATCTAAAGCAATTTTTTGTTGCAATTTCATTAACAGATTTTCTTAAATATTATAAATTTTATACGCCAGTTTGTAAATAGTCTATAAAAGAATAAATATTTATTAGACTTAAACATTTCATCTGTTGATATAATAAATTATAAAAACAAATATTTATCACAATTAAACAATTAGGTTTTTTAACATTAGACAGGCACGCTTTATCATTTATTTTAATAAAACATATAAAAAAATATAATAAAATATACATATTAAAATATGAGGCAGATCCTAAAATCAGTTTAATGATAAAAACAATTAAGTGTTTTGTAACTTATTTTATAAATTATTCACTTTTAAGTGCATTCACTCTTTATATCACCTTTTATACGAGTGTTTATGCAAATAAAACAATCTTAATTAGAAAAGATCACTGGCCCTGCTCTTGAGAATATCGTTTAAAATCAAAAGTATGAAGATTTGTTTTGATAAATTTAAAAATCATTTCACTTTCAGTTTAAACATTCATCGGAAAAATTTCACTGGAATGAATATCAACAAGGTTTGATATTGGGTTCATTTTATTGGTTACACTGGTTAACACAATTGCCTGGAGGTATATTGGCCAAAAAATATGGCACCAAATTGGTGTTTGGTCTCTCGAATGTTATCTGTTGTTGGATGTGTTTCTTTATACCAATGGCTGCATATAACAACTTTAAAATTCTCATTACACTAAGAATCATACAGGGAGCCATAGCGGTTAGTAGTTTACATGGAAATGTTTTAAAGATAAATTAATATAAATTCAATATTTCTAGGGTTTAACTTGGCCTGCTATGCATGTACTCATTGCCAAATGGATACCACCAAATGAGCGTAGTAAATTTGTTACCGCCTATTTTGGCAGTTCCATAGGTGTCGCTTTATCTTATCCTATATTTGCTTATATTATGCATTACATGTCCTGGCAATGGGTTTATTATATATGTGGTATTGTTGGTACTCTTTGGTGGTTTGGTTGGTTAACCTTGGTGTATGATAGTCCTGAACAACATCCACGTATAACAAAAACTGAATTAAATTATATTGAAAAAGCTTTGGGTTGTAGTGTTCAGCAGAAAACAACACACAGAATTCCTATACCTTGGAAGGATATATTTACCTCGAGACCAGTATGGATGAATGTTATGGGTCAATGGGCTGGTGTTTGGGGCTTATTTACTTTGATGACTCAGTCGCCAACATATTTTAAAGTTATACATAATTGGGATATAAGAGCGGTAAGTAAACTAATGTCTACGTTTCTTTTTGAGAGCAACTTTTCTTTAGAAAAAGTTTCCTTTTTGAGAGCATCTTTTCTTTAGAAAATCAGCCTTTTTTAAAGCCACTTTTCTATAGAAAAAGTTATCTTTTTGGGAACAACTTTTCTGTAGAAAAAGTTGTCTCTTTAAGAGTAACTTTTCTATAGAAAAAGTTGTCTTATTCAGAGCAACTTTTTTATAGAAAAGTAGTATTTTAGAGAGAAACTTTGTTTAGAAAAGGTTGTCTTTTTGAGAGCAACTTTTGTGTAGAAAAAGTTGTCTCTTTAAGAGCAACTTTTATATAGAAAAGGTTGTCTTTTTGAGAGCAATTTTTCTGTAGAAAAAGTTCTCTTTTTGAAAGCATATTTTCTATAGAAAAGATTGTCTCTTTGAGAGCAACTTTTTTATAGAAAAAGTTGACTTTTTGAGAACAACTTTTCTATAGAAAAAGTTGTCTTATTCAGAGCAACTTTTTTATAGAAAAAGTAGTCTTTAGAGAGAAACTTTTCTACAGAAAATGTTGTCTTTTTGAGAACAACTTTTCTATAGAAAAAGTTGTCTTTTTGAGAGCAACTTTTCTATAGAAAAAGTTGTCTTTTTGAGAGCAACTTTTCTATAGAAAAAGTTGTCTTTTTGAGAGCAACTTTTCTATAGAAAAAGTTGTCTTTTAGAGAGAAACGTTTCTAAAGAAAAAGAGAGCAACTATTGTGTAGAAAAAGTTGTCTTTTTCAAAGCAGCTTTTCTATAGAAAAGGTTGTCTCTTTGAAAGCAACTTATTTATAGAAAAATGTGGCTTTTTGGGAGCAACCTTTCTTTGAAAAATCTATCGCTTTAAGAGCAACTTTTTTGTTAGAAAAGCTAAAAGAAAAAAAGATCAACTTTTCTATAGAAAAGTTGTCTCTTTGAGAGCAACATTTTCATAAAAAAATTGCTTCTTTAAGAGAAAATGTTCTCGTTTTGAGAGCAACTTTTGACTAGGATAAGTTTTCGTTTTGAGAGCAAATTTTCATTAGAAAAAATTGTCTTTATGATGGCAACTTTTCCTTAGAACAGGTTGTCTTTATGAGAGCAAATTTCTCTGTGGAAAAAATGTATTTTTAAGAACAATTTTACTATATAAAAATTTGTTTCTTAGAGTAAAACTTTTCTTTAGGAAAAGTTGTATCTTTAAGAACAACTTTTCTATAAAAAATTTGTCTCTTTGAGAGCAACATTACTAAAGGAAAATTTTGTTATTCATAATAAAATCAAAACAAATTATGGAATATTTTATAACGACCTTTTTTGGGGGTTCAAATTAATTAAGTCAATAATACTAATTAAGATTTGTTAATTGTTTTTTTTTTTTTTCTTTTCTTTTTCCAGACTGGCATATTATCTGGAATACCTCATATATTACGTATGGTTTTTGCTTATATATTTTCTTTATATGCAGATTATTTGTTAAAAACAAATAAAATGAAAAGAACAACATTAAGAAAATTCGCTACATTTATATGTAAATATTTTAACTTAAATTGTAAAAGTCTTGGAAACGTTTTACTAATATGTGACATTTTTAGGTGCCATTGTTATGGGTCTAGTAGTTTTGGCTTTAGCCTATTTAGGCCGTAATCCTATATATGCTGTAGTACTAATATCTTTAGCAACCATGTTTCAAGGTGCTGGTTCCTCAGGCCCCTTGTCCTCAATGATAGATATAGCACCCAACTATGCGGGTATTATTTGTGGTATCTGTGGCACTATAGGCAGTTTGCCGGGATTTATATCGGCTTATTTAGTGGGAGTTTTAACATTGGATAATGTAAGTAGAATTTGTTATCATTTTAATGATTAGAAATTTAATTTTTATTCTGAAATTGCTCAATTTTTAGCAAACTTTTGAAGCCTGGACGAATGTATTTCTTATTTGTGCGTTCATGCTTATAGGCTGCGGTGTTCTATATGTTTTATTTGCTGATTCTTCGGTACAAAAATGGAATGATTATTCACAGTATCATGTATCAAAGGATTTGCAATTATTGGAAAAGAATGAGATGTTAAAAGAAAAATGTTGTGGTACTTAAGCCAATTATAAAGAGGCTGATTTTTATATTATTTTTAAGTATTTATTGTTGTTTATTTAAAATAAAAAATGCATTAATTACAAATTTTTACTTGTTCCAACATTTTGTGCTCTTTAGAGGATAGTAGAATTATTTAATAAATAATAATATAACCTCGAACAATTTGATTCAAATCTTGGGAAAAATTACATACACAGACAGTGTCATTGTTGAGATCATAGAGCATGTGATATGTTTAATAAAAATATCAGCAAAATTGTTCTACCTTTTATGTCTATATACTAGTTTTTCTAATTGCAAATCTAACTTTAATTAAAATGAACTATTTTATGGCAATAACAACTGTCAGACAAATTAAATGATATTGGGCGTGACAATAAAACATGCAACATAAAATGCATAAATTATTAAAATAAATATAAATAAAAACAAGTAAAAGCTGATCTTAAAAAGTTGTTTTTCTATAACAACAAATAAATCATATTTAAACAAATATTCATAATTTTACACTAAAAACTTTGAACATTTTCTTATCAAGGAGATTTTTTTTATATTGCATCTAATTCTAGTTCAGTTCTAGTAGAATTCAAGTTGAGTTCAAGTTGAGTTCTAGTTCAATTCTAGTTCAGTTCTAGTTCAGTTCTAGTTCAGTTCTAGTTCAGTTCTAGTTCAGTTCTAGTTCAGTTCTAGTTCAGTTCTAGTTCAGTTCTAGTTCAGTTCTAGTTCAGTTCTAGTTCAGTTCTAGTTCAGTTCTAGTTCAGTTCTAGTTCAGTTCTAGTTCAGTTCTAGTTCAGTTCTAGTTCAGTTCTAGTTCAGTTCTAGTTCTGTTCTAGATCAGTTCTAGTTCTGTTCTAGTTTTATTTCAGTTCTAGTACTAGTTCAGTTCTATAAAATAATCGTCTCTTTTAAGATTAACTTAAAAATTGTTTTTTGGGAGAAACTTTCATTGAGGGTTAAAAATTTTCTTTGAGAGCAAAATTCCCATGGACGTCGTTTCATGGATTGTAACTTTACTAAAGTAAAGGTTGCGTCTAAATGCAGGTTTTCTATAGAAAAGTATAACATTTTTATGGGATAAAAAAAATAATTTTATGGTCTCTATATGGTAACAAATTTATTTTTTGTGAAAACAGTCTTTATTTACAAACTAAGAAGTATTAAAGTATCTACTCCCAAGGTAAGCGACCCAAAGGACAGGATTTCCAATCATGAGTTTCGTCATCTATTGAAAAGAATTATTAAATTAAATAAAATTTATATAAATAATTATAAGAAAAATAAATCAACCTGGCATTAAAGTCCATATTCCATATTTAACTTCAGCACCATCATCAATCTTATCTCCTGTTACAATTTCATTTTCCTCATCCACTTCCATTTCTATATCATTATCTTTATTATTTAATTTCTGTAATAGATCTGAAACAGTAAAAATTTTATTAGAATCTTTAGTTGATTTCTCGTTGACTTCCATTTCGGCATTTGTCTCAAATAGACAATCGATGAGTGTGGAAAATGTATTGATTTCCGTTTTATTTAATTCTGGTTCTATTAGTGGTAATAAACTAAAGTTGAAAAACAAATTATAAAATTTAGATTTTTTTTATAAATTTATAAAATTTAATGTTTTATTACCTTTTTAATATGGGTGCTGTGTATTCATTTACAGCTTCTAAACGATCTTCTATAAAGTTACGTTCAAATACCCAGACCCAGGGACGACGAAAATGATCACCAAATATTATGGTTCTTTTCATGTCGACACCACTGTAGATGAGTAATTCTCTGGTACCTTCTGAAATTTGTGTTAAATCGTTGTTGCTATGAGGTGCTTCTTTTATAGTGCTGTTCTGAAATGTAAAATATTATAATTATTTAGTCTATAGTCTAGTCTGTCTAAGGTTATTTATGAGTATTTGGTTTACTTACCGCATCCAATTCCGCTTTGTACATTTTCTTGCACTGACGAAAAGCATGAAAACCTTTCGCAATTTGAACAGCCCAATAACTGGCACCAGCTCGCATACTTGAATCAGCTATAGAATTTTCAGTGATTTCAATTAGTGATAAAAATAGTTCCTCCACAAAACCATAAACGGCCAACATACGAAACAGCGACTGAGTGACATTTATTAATGATATAAAGTCTTCATCGGATGTATGAGTTTCGTGTAATTTAAAGAAATAGCTCATTTTTAAAAAAGCTTCCACATAAATTTCCGACATGTCTTTTATAGCCAAATCACGTTTGACTAGAACACAAAGTTGTTGAACAATAACATCAAATGCATCTTGTAAGGAATTTAATTTATTTTCAGTGTAAAATTCTTTCAGGGAATTGAAACGTTTGCCGTGTAGATGACGTTTAAGAGTTTTTAGATTTGTTGCCCCTTTTAAATGACCTTCTAAAGCGGCATCATAGATTTGAAATAATTCAGAGATATTAATATCAAATTGGGTTTTATCTTTGCGTCTTATATGGGCTGCATCAGTGTCACACATGGTGTTGCGTTGTGCCGACCAATAGTAGTCGTGCAACCAGGAGATACAATATTCCGCAGTATTACGCAGCACCTGTAGAGGAGGCAATACTTGCCCATGAGCACAAATATGTCTTAAATCTACTACAAATGATTCTAATCCCAATTCTTTGGCCGTTTGATACATGGTGCGCATATTGTGTGACTGCATTATAGAGGACATGAAATTGAAGAATCTGGTAAAAGCATTAGCGTATAAAGTTTGTAACTCCTCGTTAGTGAATTTATTGTCAGCAATATCTTTAAGCTGAACCTCTATAATGACACTGGTAGCTAATACAGCAGCTGGACATAAAGTACTACGTCTCAAATTCCATACGCGTATTTGACTCAAAGCTTTTTCACGTGATTCTCGAGAATATTCTGAACCAAATAGCCAGTCATATACTTTATTAAATTCTGATCTGAAAAATTGGTTTAATGCACCTATGTTTTTTAATAGGAATTCTTTTCTACTTACACATTTTTCCAGGGACCCACTACAGTACGACGTTTAACACTTTCACATGATTTATTTTGATCACTGAAGTCTGTTGTGGTGACTTCTTCAAAGATATCATCTTCAGCATTATTGCTGTCTAAATACATCTTATTTTTTATGTTTTTTTCTATTTTTTAATTTAACAAAATTGTAAACAAATTTAACACGTGCTGCCGCTGCAATGTTAGTTTAGCGAATGTTCGATTATTAACAGACACTGTAAATAATATGTAAACAATAACAGCTGTTGTCTAGAAAATGACAGCAGTTACTAACAATGTTACCAGATTACAATGTTCATAAACGCGTTATATATATCTTTTAAAGTTCGACAATTTTAATTATAATTACAAAATAAATTATTAAAATTCCTCTTTGCTATTATCCCTTCTTAATAGGGTAATAGACTGATTGGAAAGACTAGTCTCTATGGTCTTGGACGCTTATCGAAATTAAGTATCTATTGTGTTTGTATTCTAAGGAGTATATTACAGACTAGAATTTAAGCAAGACTAGTCAATAGCACAATCAACGAATAGGTTACCAATGAATAGATTATAGACTAGACAATAGGCTAGACTATACACTAGTCTATAGATTAGGCTATAGACGTCAGTAAGCTAAACAATATACTAGAGAGTAGGCTAGACTACTTACTAAACTACATACTATACTATAGACTAGACTATAGACTAGAATATAGACTAGACTATAGACTAGAATATAGACTAGACTATAGACTAGACTATAGACTAGACTATAAACTAGACTATAGACTAGACTATAGACTAGACTATAGACTAGACATCTACTACAAATGATTCTAATCCCAATTCTTTGGCCGTTTGATACATGGTGCGCATATTGTGTGACTGCATTATAGAGGACATGAAATTGAAGAATCTGGTAAAAGCATTAGCGTATAAAGTTTGTAACTCCTCGTTAGTGAATTTATTGTCAGCAATATCTTTAAGCTGAACCTCTATAATGACACTGGTAGCTAATACAGCAGCTGGACATAAAGTACTACGTCTCAAATTCCATACGCGTATTTGACTCAAAGCTTTTTCACGTGATTCTCGAGAATATTCTGAACCAAATAGCCAGTCATATACTTTATTAAATTCTGATCTGAAAAATTGGTTTAATGCACCTATGTTTTTTAATAGGAATTCTTTTCTACTTACACATTTTTCCAGGGACCCACTACAGTACGACGTTTAACACTTTCACATGATTTATTTTGATCACTGAAGTCTGTTGTGGTGACTTCTTCAAAGATATCATCTTCAGCATTATTGCTGTCTAAATACATCTTATTTTTTATGTTTTTTTCTATTTTTTAATTTAACAAAATTGTAAACAAATTTAACACGTGCTGCCGCTGCAATGTTAGTTTAGCGAATGTTCGATTATTAACAGACACTGTAAATAATATGTAAACAATAACAGCTGTTGTCTAGAAAATGACAGCAGTTACTAACAATGTTACCAGATTACAATGTTCATAAACGCGTTATATATATCTTTTAAAGTTCGACAATTTTAATTATAATTACAAAATAAATTATTAAAATTCCTCTTTGCTATTATCCCTTCTTAATAGGGTAATAGACTGATTGGAAAGACTAGTCTCTATGGTCTTGGACGCTTATCGAAATTAAGTATCTATTGTGTTTGTATTCTAAGGAGTATATTACAGACTAGAATTTAAGCAAGACTAGTCAATAGCACAATCAACGAATAGGTTACCAATGAATAGATTATAGACTAGACAATAGGCTAGACTATACACTAGTCTATAGATTAGGCTATAGACGTCAGTAAGCTAAACAATATACTAGAGAGTAGGCTAGACTACTTACTAAACTACATACTATACTATAGACTAGACTATAGACTAGAATATAGACTAGACTATAGACTAGAATATAGACTAGACTATAGACTAGACTATAGACTAGACTATAAACTAGACTATAGACTAGACTATAGACTAGACTATAGACTAGACTATAGACTAGACTATAGACTAGACTATAGACTAGACTATAGACAAGACTATAGACTAGACTAGACTATAGACAAGACTATAGACTAGACTATAGACTAGACTATAGACTAGACTATAGACTAGACTATAGACTAGACTATAGACTAGACTATAGACTAGACTATAGACTAGACTATAGACTAGACTATAGACTAGACTATAGACTAGACTATAGACTAGACTATAGACTAGACTATAGACTAGACTATAGACTAGACTATAGACTAGACTATAGACTAGACTATAGACTAGACTATAGACTAGACTATAGACTAGACTATAGACTAGACTATAGACTAGACTATAGACTAGACTATAGACTAGACTATAGACTAGACTATAGACTAGACTATAGACTAGACTATAGACTAGACTATAGACTAGACTATAGACTAGACTATAGACTAGACTATAGACTAGACTATAGACTAGACTATAGACTAGACTATAGACTAGACTATAGACTAGACTATAGACTAGACTATAGACTAGACTATAGACTAGACTATAGACTAGACTATAGACTAGACTATAGACTAGACTATAGACTAGACTATAGACTAGACTATAGACTAGACTATAGACTAGACTATAGACTAGACTATAGACTAGACTATAGACTAGACTATAGACTAGACTATAGACTAGACTATAGACTAGACTATAGACTAGACTATAGACTAGACTATAGACTAGACTATAGACTAGACTATAGACTAGACTATAGACTAGACTATAGACTAGACTATAGACTAGACTATAGACTAGACTATAGACTAGACTATAGACTAGACTATAGACTAGACTATAGACTAGACTATAGACTAGACTATAGACTAGACTATAGACTAGACTATAGACTAGACTATAGACTAGACTATAGACTAGACTATAGACTAGACTATAGACTAGACTATAGACTAGACTATAGACTAGACTATAGACTAGACTATAGACTAGACTATAGACTAGACTATAGACTAGACTATAGACTAGACTATAGACTAGACTATAGACTAGACTATATAGACTAGACTATAGACTAGACTATAGACTAGACTATAGACTAGACTATAGACTAGACTATAGACTAGACTATAGACTAGACTATAGACTAGACTATAGACTAGACTATAGACTAGACTATAGACTAGACTATAGACTAGACTATAGACTAGACTATAGACTAGACTATAGACTAGACTATAGACTAGACTATAGACTAGACTATAGACTAGACTATAGACTAGACTATAGACTAGACTATAGACTAGACTATAGACTAGACTATAGACTAGACTATAGACTAGACTATAGACTAGACTATAGACTAGACTATAGACTAGACTATAGACTAGACTATAGACTAGACTATAGACTAGACTATAGACTGGACTATAGACTAGACTATAGACTTGACTATAGACTAGACTATAGACTAGACTATAGACTAGACTATAGACTAGACTAAAGACTAGACTATAGACTAGACTGAAGACTAGACTATAGACTAGACTAAAGACTAGACTATAGACTAGACTAAAGACTTGACTATAGACTAGACTAAAGACTAGACTATAGACTAGACTATAGACTAGATTATAGAGTAGACTATAGACTAGACTATAGACTAGACTATAGACTAGATTATAGAGTAGACTATAGACTAGACTATAGACTAGATTATAGAGTAGACTATAGACTAGACTATAGACTGGACTATAAATTAGACTATAGACTAGACTATAGTCTAGACTATAAACTAGATTATATACTTCAAAGTCGATGCTCTTATTTTCGATATTATCAAAATTTAATCAAACATTTGAATTTTCACTTACCCCCTTTCTAATATCCAATTCTTTCTCCAATCACAGAAAATCTTCGTTTCTTAGAGTTTTGACTGTTAAACACTACCTCGCCGCTGTCCCACGATTCCTCCGATGTAGCAGCAAATAAATCATGATCGGCTACAAAAGGTATTTTTAACACTTTGTCAATATTTTTCAACACATTGGGTTTAATGTTCATTATTTTATTCAAAATTTTGTGCAAATATTCCAAATTTAAGTTAAGCATTAATGCTAATGCTTGCACATGATAATCATAGAGGCGATAGGAAACTTTATCAACATTTAAAATATCTTTTATGTTTTTGTTTTCAAATAGTTTACAAAGCGATTCCGGTAAAGAAGGAGAACTTGAGGATGATTCTAGTAATTCGAACGCTGGGGTATCATCAGGTGTAATAACATTTAGTGGCTGGAATTGTTCATTTGACGAATGTGTTAGAACGGTTTCTGGTGGAAGTTGATATTTAAAATGTGATGGATAGTTGAGAGGTAAAAGAGATTTTTTGGCAATAAATTCTTGTGTAGAATCGTCTGGAGTGGGAAGTATGTTTGCAGGTAGTGTTTTTTCGTACACATTGTGATTTGTTGCTATATTTGTTTTATCAAATGATTTTAAATAGTTTTTGTTTAAAGTTAGATTTTCGGCTACAGATTGTGTATTGGTTTCAAGCTGTTGAGTTTTTTCATTTGGTAACTTGTTGCTGCTTCGGGTAATGCATGTGTTTTGTGAGATATTAATTTTATTTATCTTATTAGAAGATTTTTGGGCGGTTACGTATGTTTGGAAATTGTTCGTTACATTTTGTAATTCCTGTAAAATGTTATTATCTTTGTTCGTAATTTGTGATCTTTTTTTATAACTCTTCTCGCCAGAATCAATGGGACGTGAGGAAAAGGTTTCGGATTTTATTTCTGAAGAATTATTTTGTTCTTTAGATGTTTCCCTGGTAACATGATTTTTAGTCAAACTTGTTTGCCTTTTGCCTTTGGTTAAAGAACTGTTATCTTCAAACGTTTTCGCGAAGGTGTCTAAAGGTGTTAACTGTTCAGATTTTATTTGTTGAATGGAAGTTTGCATTTCATTTGTTTGACTCTCTGTATTAGATGCATTTTTTACTAAGTTAGTTTTCCTTTTACCGGATAGCAATGTTTTTTGTGATCTTTTAAGCATTTGAGTGTCATTAGAAAACTTCTCAAAGATATCTTGTGAGATATTCAATTTTGTTTTAATAGTTTCTTTTTTACTTCGTAAATCTTCCGAATTTTTATTACCAAAGACATGTGAAGTCCTTTTGGAACTTTTGTTACATTTCATTACATTTGTCGTATTTAGATTCTGATCTGTTAAATCCGTTTGTTTCAAAGAATAATTGGATAATTTATTCAAGATTACAGGAGAATTGGACAATTTAGATATTGTAGTTTTGGCTTTACTTGGCATATCTTTTGAACTTTTGTTTGCAATTTTTCCTAATATTTTCGTAGCTTTATTTTCGTTTGAAGTTGGTGAATTATTTTTTGTAACACGATTTTGAGTTAATAGTTTAATTCTTTTTTTACATGCTGTATTTGAATTTTCACTTAGCAGTTGAATACTTTTGTTAGAAACTAACGTACTACCACTTCTTTTAAGGGATTTTAATGGTAATTCTTTGATTTGTGGCTTAATTGTGGAAAAGGCTTCAACACCTCCCTTGTTTGAAACTAAAGTTCCGCAACTTCGTCTAAAAGATTTTGAATGCAAATCTTTGTCAATAGCCTTAATCGTTTTAGAGTTCTTATTTAAATTTGTATTTAAATGAACGTTAATGTGTTCAGATGGTGGCAAAGGGTCTAACAAAATTTTGTTAGATTTGGAAGGTTCTACTACTGCCTTGTTTAACTTTGCAGATTTTGTCGTATCTAAAGGCAATATTTTTATATTAGCATCGTGTACCTTTTTAGGTCTTCCCCTCTTTCTTTTCTGCTTAATGCTGTTGTCTATTTAATAAAAATTTAATAAAAAATTGTTTTATAGAAAAATACTCGAATGATTCCTTAATTCTTATAAAATTGGTTTCAAAAAAGTCTCAATAAATATAACTGTAACTAAAATTAAACTAGAAATGATCAAATGTTAATGCAAGTTAGACACCGTCTAATGAGTTCTTCCCATTATCTAAAGTAAAGACTATGACCTATTCTATAGTCGGAAATATAGACTAATCTATAGTGAAGACTCTAAACTTCTCTATACCTAGTCTAGACTACACACTACTTCATAAATAAAAATGTATATTTTTCTCACCTTCAGCAGTTTCATTAGCCTTTTCCGCAACATTTTTATTTTTATCACTGTTCACTTCAGGTGTCACATTAAAAATATCAAGTTCTCCATTAAACGTTTGTTTCTTTACCACTTTAGATTTATTTGGTAAATCTAAAGGTACGTTATTATTAGCCACCTGTTCTTCCCCCAGCACTTGTGTATTAAAAATATCGTGGGTACATTTTTTACTTTTGCTTGCACGGTTTTTTGCAAAATTCCCGGAGTTTTTTCTTTCTTTTGCTTTAAAACATAAACCATTTTTAAGTATGCGTACATTATTCCAAGGAAAACAGTCATTCCTCCGCTTAGGTTTCTGTGACAGACGTTGTGACCTTCGTAATGCTGTCGGAGCTGTGGGGCAAATATTTCAATTATTTTAATAAATTATGCTAAAAATGTATTCACCTTTAAGTAATTCTTCCACTTTTGAGCAATATGTAGCATCACTGTCATTTAATAAATACATTTAAAAAATTTTCTTTGACGAAGCTAAAAATTCATCCGTACTTGGCAAAAACACACAAACTAACTGTAAATGGCGGCATGTTTATGATTGTTTTTATGTCGATAAATGAGTAATCTTTTGACATATCAACAATCAATATTCGAACAATTTTTAAATTTTAAAAATATCACTTAATTTGATTATTTTTAGATAATTTCGTAAAAAGAAATATATAGTTGACTTATTTACTTTAAATTTAAACAATAGGTGCAGTTAAAAGGAACAATTAAAAATACAAAATGCATAAAAACGGAAATACCTTAGTAACAACACAAACACGAGTTGTCAAGCCGTTCTCCATTTTTAAACTGCATTATCGATATTATCCCTGCATGGTTAATAAACCTCTGTGAATTCTTTTCAATAAGAAGCAGAATTATGTTTTCTAAAGCTTTTAATTTGTTTAAAATTTTTTCACTAACAAAATTTTTATATTTTTTTAAAAATAACACACAATAATTATAACAATTTATTCCAATGTACGCTCGACTTCCTGAAAAGTATGACCCTAACTTTTGGCAAAGTTTAAGCTACACTTGTACTTAAAATTTTGGTTTTGTGCAGGAGAGGTGGCCAATAAAGGCCACAATAAGTCGATATTTAAGGGACATTAGGTGGACTTTAAACAAATCTAAGGTGGAGACTATAGACTACTCTGTAGATTATAGACACTTCTATATTGTAGACTACAAGCTACTCTATAGACTTCTCTATTGTCTGGAGTGTAGACAACTGACTAGTCTAGACTATAGTCTGGACTTTAGGCTTCTCTATAGTCTAGACTATTGGATTTTCTATTGTCTAGCCTTAAACAGCTCTATAGTCTGGACTGTACTCTGAAGCATGGATTACAGATTAGTCTAGACTTTAAACTGCTCTAAAGCGTGTATTTAAAACTACTTTATAGTATCTAGAATAAAGACTACACTATAGTCCGGACTAAAGACATAAAATCTGCCATATAGTATGGAATATGGAATCTATAATGTAGACTATAAACTACTCTACTGTCTAGACTACAGGTTAGACTATAAACTACTCTATAGTCTATTTACTATGGATTGTACTACATATGCCTTCATAAATGAAATTATTCTCACCTTCAGTAATTTTTTTCGCCTTTTCCACAATATTTTTATAACTCTTCAAGACATGCGGCACATTAAAAATAGCAAGTTACCCAGCAGAAATTTTGTTTTGATTTATTTGATAAATCTGAAGGTAAATAATATTTGGCCACAAGTTCTTCCCCTAGCACTTGGGAATGAAAAAATTTATTTTTTAATTCAGCTTATAGGTTTCTTGCAAAATTTCCAGTTTTTTCTCTTTTACTTTAAAAAATAAATTCCGTGCCCAACCCAAGGTTTTTGGGGTAGACATTGTGATCTTCGTAATGCAAAATTTTGGTAGGTTTTTTTTAGGACACTAAAAGCTGTCGGTCAAATATTTCAATTATTTACGCTAAAACTTTAGCATCACTACCAATAAATAAATTTAACTAACAAATTTATTTAACAAAGCTATAAAAATGCAATCAAACTTGACAGAATGCAAAAACTAACTGTAAATGGCGGCATGTTTATGATTGTTTTTAAGTCGATAAGTTAGTGATGTATTGACATATCAACAATCAACAGTGCAACAATTTTAAAATATCTGTAAATTTTTTTTATTTTTCGTTAAATTTGTAAAACGAAATGTTTAATTGACTTATTTGCTTTAAAGTCAAACAACTGATGCCGTTTAAAGGACCAATTAAAAATATAAAATAAATAAAAACGGAAAAAATCTTATTAACAATTGTTGTTGTCTCTTAGGACAAACAGTACTATCAACTTGAGTAACTCAACCCTACAAGAAATGTATGACCGAAACTAACACGTACAAAATGATTTTACTAACACACTTGCAACATTTTTCTTTAAAAATTGCTAAAAAAAAGAGTTAACGGATAATTCCATCAATAATGATGTTCAAATGACCGGTAAAATGACTGTTGATATACACAATGTGTAATAAAGGGTTTCATTTACATATGAAAGAGTGTAACAACTGCATTTGACAGTTACTGTGTTTTCCGTCTTATAAATTAATTATTTCGGTGAAAGCCAAAGATCAAGAAGCGAAAAATTAAAAAATTTGAGACTAAAATTATTAAAAGTAAATAGATTTATTATAAACTGAATTTAAAAACGGTGCAGGAAGTGGAGCTGAGAATATACTCTTCGAAGATTTTTCTATCTTTGGTAATATGAATACATATTTACTTTTAATTTTTATATTTCAATATTTATATATATTTCTTTACAGACAATTTATTTCCACAAATTAAAAGGAGTATAAGAGGATTTTACATTTTGCGAGGTATGTAAAATGGTAAAATGATAGTTAATTTATGTATATGCTTACTATGTATATTAATAAAATTAAAAAATATATATCTCAAAATGTTAATAAATTGTGTTTTATTATAAATTGGTATAGCCGTCAGATTTGACGGATAAATGCATCAAGTGTGATTGGTCAACTGTGATGGATATATCCATAAAGAATGATTAGTCAATCGTGACTAACATTTCCATCATCCTTGATTGGTAAAAAGCAAAAGAGTGAGCAGCTCAAATATATGTTTTAAAGTCGATAGAATTCATAAGTGCAAGGGAGAAGAAAAATCACATGTACACAAATGTTTCCATCACTTTTGTCCATTTGCCTTAAGAAACTGATAGAAACTTTGCTTTACTCTGTGATAGAAATAATACATCAGTAGTGCCAGTCAAATGACCGATCAAATGACTGTCACTGTTCTTGTTGGGAAGTTGAGTTATCAACACCTGCTCCATTTTTAACTGCATTATCGATATTATACTGTAGGTTATTAAACCTCTGTGAATTTTTTTTGCCAATAAGAAGCAGCATCATAATTTGTGAAATTTTCATTTGTTTACAATTTTTCCATTAGCAAAATTTTAACATTTTTACCAATTTAACACACAAGAATTAAAATGTCCGATGAGAAATCAAATCTCGCTATAATAAGAGATCCAAATAAGGTTTCTAGTCGTATTTTCATTGGCAATTTACCGCAATGTACGCGTGACGACCTAGAAAGTATTTGCCTACCCTATGGCAAAGTTTTA
Organism: Lucilia cuprina; assembly: GCF_022045245.1. Classification (NCBI taxonomy): domain Eukaryota; kingdom Metazoa; phylum Arthropoda; class Insecta; order Diptera; family Calliphoridae; genus Lucilia; species Lucilia cuprina. The sequence goes on from NC_060953.1 coordinate 58,484,266, forward strand.
GCTACATTGGTACAGAAAAATTTCGGTTTTGTGCAATTCGAAACGGAAGAAGTGGCCAATAAAGTGGCTGCTGCTTTAAATAAGTCGACTTTTAAGGGAAATACCGTAACGGTACGTAATGCAGCACATTCAAAGAAAAATCAACAGAATGCCGCAGCCAGCAGCAATAACAATTGGTCTCAGGCCGGTACAGGAGTAATGGCACAGACAGCTGTAGGTGGTGGCGGTGGCATAGACAATGTCGATAATTCCAATTATAATGATTGTGAAATTATTGTAGTCGATCGTAAAAATACGTAAGAAATATTAAACTGTAGTTATTCTAGAAAGATTGTAAATTTGTTTTTGTTTAGCAAATATGCCGAAATGATTGAAGATCGTTTAAAGCGTTTAAATTTAAGAGTTGATGTTTTATTTCCAAATGCAGATGTTCCCCTGGGCAAAGTGGTAAGTAAAAATAAAACTAAAATTGTATAGATATCTGGGATGTATGTTGGTATTCCACATTTTCACTGTTTACCAATCTACATTCTGGAGAAACACTAATCGGTAGTCTGCATTGTCTGTAATAATCTGTAGTCCAGACTATAGACCACTCAGCAGTCCAGACCGTAGACTAGTTTATATTCAGGAATAAAGATTATAATATAGACCGAATTAAATACTGAATATTAACAAAATTATGATTTTTCTAAATTTCAAATATTCATCATATTTGCATGCACCTTCTAGCTTTCGAATATTGCTTCACGTGACTGTTTGTACGCGATACTTGTGACAAATCAACATGAAGAACATAATAGCATAACAGTTAATATTCTGTATGGACAACCTGCCGAACATCGTAATATGCCGGTGGAAGACGCCATCAAGCTAGTAAGTGATGATTTCCGGAAAAAAATTATGCGAGAAAAAGCAGCTGCTATGGCAAATCAACAACAGCCACGAAACATGCCAAACGTTCCAATGAATGTACCTCAGATGGCACCCCATTTGCCCAATCCTGTACCAATTATTCCGGCCAACACAGCAAATTACATGGCGCCACCCTTAAAAGAACGACACCCGGATGCGATACAAATGTTGCTAAATCTTTTGGCCTCCAATATGCCATTAACAGTTTTACAATACGATCGTATTATTAAATATCTACAGCAAAGACGTGAGCTACAACTCAAGGTGGAACTGGGAGATGCTGCTGATGAAATGATTAAATCAACACCAGATCCAGAAATAGAATTGCAAAAGAAAATTCTTAATATTTTAAATAAACCCTCTGTGGCAGAAACGCATTATGAATTATTGTATCCCAACCTGGAAGCGGTAAAGCAGGATGAGCGCATGTTAGATTTACTTAGAGATGTACGAGTACAAAAAGCTTTAGACTCTTTAATGGATTCCAATCTGGTATCCACTGTGGAAAATTTAATGAAATTTTAATTCTTTTAAAATATTTATCAATAAAAACAAAAACTAGACAATTCTTTTTTTTATTAGTTTAAGGCCAAGAACGTTTTGCTTCGTGACCCTCATATTTGCCTCGGTATTTAAGACCGGTCACTAAAGTGGAACTCTTAGGGAAAGCAGTTTGTCCATTAAACTTCGTATCATTCTCGGGATTAAAACGCACATAATCATATTGTATATGCAAGTTTTCGGGTAATTGCATTTGTTTTAAAGCATCATAGGGAACCGTGGTGTTGACAGAAGTTTCGTAAAATTTGATAACATCGCCTTTAAAAAAAATATGCAAATATTTATCAAGTTACAAAAGAATTTCAAGTTTTACATACCCACTGTCTTCAATTCATGCACTTGTGAATTGGGTACACTGTGTTGGAAATCAGTGAAGCAGGCTTGTAGAAATTTAAACTTTTCCTCCAAGCTTTTGAGATTATAATCCTGCTTGTTGGATATTTGCAAAGAGGCGCAAATCGCCTGCACCTTTTCGGCAACATTAGATGGTGCCTCATAAGTTTTATGGGGCCGTAGAAAACTGCAAGAGTATAAACATATTTTAATTTTATTGATATTATTTTAGTATTAAATGATTAAATCATATACCCTTTATCACTTATGGACTGAGCTGTAGCCTCAATTTGTCCCACCGTTTTTGCTTTGGTTGAGTAACATCTTGACCAAGTGTTCTAAATGAAAATTGTATAAATATTCAAATTTTTTTCGAGATAATTATTTAAGTTTATAATACTCACACTTTTTTGTAACAAATTGCTTAAAGTTTTAGTTAGATTTGCTTGCATTTTTTAATATTTTTGTGTAATTTCTTGTGTTTTTTACTTAATGCGGTTAGGGATTGCTGAAGATAACAAAGTTGACTTCAAAATCTAACGCCGTTGTTATAACAACAGCTGTTAAGGCTGTAAGGTTGATAATGCAGTGTGTTTAGTTTAAAATAAATTTGGTAGCACTTATTCTTAATTGAAAATAATTGCAATACCATTTTTCGCAGTTTTATTTCAGAGAGAAATTTTTACAAGAAAAATTTAAAATCTAATGTATATATTTTTGCAATAATTATTGGAATAGTGTATTTCTATATATTATTTAGAATATATTAAACACATTTGGCAGATACAATGACACAAAACTTTTATTTACACAATTTGCTAAATTTTTATTTAAAATTTAATTTTTTAATAAGTGGTTGCTTTTATTTAAAAAGCCAGTTGTGTAGTAGGGTTCTATAGTTGAAACGAAAAGTCGACTTTTCGACTTTTTGCATTTTATGAAATGTCGATGTTTTGACTACCGACTTTTTGCATTTTAGTAAAAGTCGACTTTCGACTTTTTGCATTTAGTTAAAAGTCGATTTTTCGACTTTTTTCATTTAATTAAAAGTCGATTTTTCGACTTTTAATATTTTATAAATAGTTGACTTTCCGACTTTTTCGACTTTTTCCAGCTTTTCGACTATTTTCATTTTATGAAAAGTCGACGTTTCAACTTTTTGCATTTTATGAAAGGTCGACTTTCGACATTTTGCATTTAGTTAAAAGTCGATTTTTCGACTTTTTCATTTAATTAAAAGTCGATTTTTTGACTTTTAATATTTTTTAAATAGTCGACTTTTCGACTTTCCGATTTTTTTCGACTTTTTCCGACTATTTTCGACGTTTTCCGACTTTCTACTATATTCGACTTTTCGACTTTCGACTATATCCGACTTTTTTCGACTTTCGACTTTTTTCTACTTTTCGATTTTTTCGGCTTTTTCCGACTTTTCGACTTTTTCGACTCTTTCCGACTTTTTTCGACTTTCCTATTTTTCGACTTTTATTTTCAAAGTCGACATTTTCATAGACGATAGTCGAGTTATCGAATTTTTTGGAACAAAATAGTCGACTTCGACTTTTCGACTCTTTTCGACAAAAAGTCGATTGTTCGATTATTCGAAAGGCGATTTATAGAACCCTATTGTGTAGTGTATCAAAAATATTCTTTATACTTTTTATTTGAGATTTATGCGTGTGGAAAACACTATTTTTAAATTAAATATTTTTTATATTAAATATTTAATTTTTATATTATTTACAACGCATCTCTTTTTTTTACATTTCGTAGCGTATTGTATGTGTTTGAGGCTTAATTTGCGATACATAGTTAAAAGACACTCTGGCAACATATACACTTTTTGACATCAGTATACAACTGTTGTTGTTTTATTTATTTTTTTTTGTAGAATTGACTTTACCTTATTATTCCATCATATTTCTGTGCACATCAGCTTTCTCTCTCTCTCTTTTCAAAGCGAAAAACAGTTTCGTTTTTACTTCATTTCGCAGCAGCAGACAAACTTCTGTGAACTTGAAAACAAATTGCACTCGTAAAGAACAAATAAAATATTTAAAGAATTTGCAAATTCAAATATATAGTGAAAAGTGTAAAAGAAAAATATATTTAAAAAAACTCATACTTTATAAGAAAAGATTTAAACAAAAAGTTAAGAGAAAAAAAGTAATTTTGTGTGTTTTTTTTTCGTATGACAAGGTTACACACAGATATTTGGCATTGTTGCTAGTGTGTATGTGTGTAAGTCTGATTTTTTCGCCTAAACGTGTTTGTGTATGTGTGGGTGCATTTTTGCCGACAACATAAAAGAAGGAGACAAAACTATAATACTCTAAACTTGAAAGAAACAAGAATAAAAGAGATAAATAGTGTATGTGAAAAATAAAAAGATATAAGAAATTTTGTTAACAAGAAAAAACGCAATTTTACAAGCTAATTGTTGCTTTAAAACATTGTTTTTTTATATAAAAAATTATTCAATTAATATAAAGAAATAAGAGGAGAGAAAAAATTTAGGAAATGTTATTTAAAGAGTGAACAAAGTGTCATGTTAATTAAGGGAAAGTTTTTACATGTTTTGTTATTGCAGCAGTGAGAAGAGAAAATCAATTATTTTTGTCATAGTGTGTGTGTGTGCAAGCAAGTAAACGGTTTAACTAGGAGTGAGTGCGATTGAAAGAAGAGTGTCGGAAAGAAATGGCAACAATGTTTAAACAGTGTTGCAATATAAAGAATATAACTTTAAAAAAACTGGTTTAAACAATTAAATAAAATAAAATTATTAATACTATATTAATTTACAATAAAATTAAACAAAATTATTTAAACACATGCAAATCATTACTAAGGCTTTAGCGATTTATAAACACAAAACTACTTAAAAATGCAACCATGTAAGGCTGTATAATAGTAGAGAAGACAAAAAGACACAAGAAAAAAAATCTGTATATTTCTCTGTTCGACAACGCCATTTTCAATTCTATAGTCGTCGCAGTCGCAAACGTCATGTCGTCGTTGTCGTCGTCAATGTTGCTCTACGCGTTTTAAAGAAAAATTTCAATGTGTGTCCCCTACGTTTTATTATTTTTTTATTTAAAATATTAAAAGAAATAATTTATTACGGTAATTAACAAATCAAATGTCTTATACGCTTTGGGTGTTTTAATATAGAAAATAAAAAATATTAAATAAAAAAGTATTTTGGTTTTTTAAAAAAGTGTTTCAAGAGATATTTAAAAAAATATCGATTAGAAAGAAAAATCACAAGTGAATGGAAAGTGGAGCAATAATTGTTTAATGAGCAAAACTAAGATAATAACAAAGTAATCTTTAAAACATATATACCAGGTGTTGTGTAAATGTTTTGTATAATGAAAATAATTAAAAAAAAATATTAAGAAATTAAAAAAAAAAATTAAAATGAATAAGAAAAAATTGTCGATCGATTTTAAATATCAAAAGGAAAAATTCCTATATGACGCGTAATTTTGCAATTTTTTTTTCTTTCTTTTATTATTATGTTCTCTTTTGCTATTTCCGTTAAAAGGGAAGAAAATCATATAAAAAAAATAGCAAAAAGAAGACTACTTTGAGTATAAAAAACGACAAAAAAGCAAAAAAATAAAGAAAAAACAAAAACAACTATACTAAAGCAGCAGCAGCAGCAATTCAACATAAAGTAGAAGTTCATTTGTTGTTGTTTTTTTGTTTTCTGTCTTTTGTGTGTGAGTGTGAGTGTGTGTGAATTTTTTTGTGCGGTTGTTTGTTTTCTTTATTCGTTCATTCGTGAGTTGGTTGGAGCATTTATTAACTTTGTACAATAAGTTGGCAAAAAAAAAAAAAAACAACAACAGCAGCAAACATGCTCCTTTACACCACCAACAGAGCCAGAGAGTAATATCGGTAGTGAATATATTATTTTCATTTTTTTTCTTATTCTTTGTATATTATTTCAACACAAGAAAAACAAACGAAAAAAAAACACCAAAAGAAAAGATGATTGTAAAGAAAATAAATGTTAAATCTTGTAAATACTTTGCATTCATAATAATTTTAAGTTTGAAAAAAAAGAAAGCCTAAATTTTAAACAAAAATATTAGCAAACCTTTTTAGTTTTAGACAATTTTGACAAGTATTTTTATACCCTACACCACTATAGTTTGAGGAGGGTATTATGCGTTTGAACTGAAGTTTGTAACTGCCAAAAATATTGGTCCTAGACCCAACTTAAAGTATACCAGTCGGCTCAGAATCACTTGCTGAGTTATGTCCGTCTGTCTGTCTGTCTGTCTGTCTGTCTGTGTGTCCATGTAAACCTTGTGCGCACGCTACAGGTCGCAATTTTCAAAATAATTTGATGGTTCAAGGACGAACGCTATTGAAAATGGTTGAAATCGGTCCATCCTAGCCCCCCATACAACCGTACCCCCGAATCGGGCCTTTAGGCTCACAATTACATTAAATGTTTTATAATGTCAACAAAAATCAGCAAAAATTAGTTTTATAGAACAATAAATGGCAATACATATTTTTTTATAGAGATCGAGCCTCATTTGACCCTAGCCCCCATACAAACTCGTCTTCAGAAAATGACCAGAACGTTAAAATTCACTTATAATTACTAATAAAACGATCAAAATCTAAATAAATGACTTTGAAGTACAAGTAAATTCATTTACCAAAATTTTTAAGGATAGGCCCATATTTACCCCTTCTCCAATATGAGCCCTCTTGTAGAAAATCTCTCTTTATTGTCAACAATAAGTAAAAAATTTCACAATAAAACAAATTAAATGCTTTATATAAAAAAAATCCACAATTGTAACATACTGACTGGTGGGTAGGGTATCATATGGTCGGTAATGTCCGACTATAAATTCATACTTGTTTATTAAATGGTTTATGCAACTAACCGGCTTAATGCATATTAGTTATAAAAATTTAAAACATAAAAATCTGCACTAAGTTAAGTTTTCTAAATGAATGTGGAAATTCCAGTTACAGATTTCTTAAAAATAACAATTAATAGGTGTATTCTGTCTATATTAATTTACCTAGAAACCGTGACATAAGATTGTCAGAACTTACAACGTTGTCAGTAAAATGTATAACAATCGTCTGAACTTACAATTTTTTAGCAACTTTGTCAGAATAAGCCTTACTGACAATATTGAAAGACAAAAGTTGTAAGTTTATACAGTTTTTAGAAATTTTCTGTAAATTTTACTGACAATGCTGTAAGATCTAATAATCGTGTGAACATAGCATAAAGATTTCATTTTTAAAAATAATTCTTATGTTTTTATAGAAAATTTTTAATTGATTAAAAATTTTTATTCAAGAAAATAAATTTTTCGGAACGAATTTTCGTCATCAGATATAGAACACACTAAAGTATATAAAAATACGCACAATCAGTGCGTATGACGAAATTCGTCGTACGTAACGAACTGTGCAATAATTAATTGGGGAAAATTGTTTTAAGACCAATTCTGGAAGCCCGAATTTTTTAAAATTTGGCGGTTGTGAGTACAGCTAATGACAATACAATATTATATTCGAATATTCTAAGTTATGTTCGAAAAAATTTTTATGGTCTTAAAATAATCTCTGTGTCATAAAAACTAAAAATAAAATTTTCGAAAATTTGAACTTAAGTTCGAAAAATTTTTAAAGCAATTAAAACCATTTCTGGTGGCCCGAAATGTCTGAAATTTGGCAGTTTGAAGTACACTTGATGACACTACAATGCTATGTTGTAATATTTAAAATTAAGTTCGAAAATTCGAAGTAATGTTTGAAAAAATTGAATAGCTGTTAAAATAATCTCAAAATTAGGGATATTAACAAAAATATAGTTTTAGTTTTATTCGAGGTCAATTTCTTCTAATTTCGAAATAATGTTCGATTAAATGTTAAAATTATCTCAAAATCGTGGAGATTCACAAAAATATAATTTTTGTTCCTTTTGCTTACTTTTTTCAATTTTGAACAAACAAATTTTGAAACGAATTCGAAAGTACGAATAATTTGATTGTGTTCTATTCGATGAATTTACATAACATTTTTATTCCATTTTATTGAATTTTGATTTATATTCTATTTTCTTAAATAGGCATTTTGAATAAAATTTTCAATCTTTAAAAGAGCAAATTCGAAATTATTTCCATGAAGTAAATTCTACTTCTTTTCCCTTTTTTAGGATTTTTTTTTAGCATGGCGTATTATTATAATATATTTTCATTTTTATTAAGATTATTTCTGATAATTTTTTTTTTTTAATTTTTCGATAAATTTTTATTAAATTTTATTTTGATTTATATTCTATTTTCTTAAATATTTTCAATAAAATGTTAAAATTTTAAAAGAAAATGATTAAATTTGATATTACTTCCATGAAGTAAATTCTACTTCTCTTTCACATTTTTAGAGGTTTTTTTTTTTTTTTTTTTTTGCGTACTAATATAATATTTTAAGAACATTAAAAAAGAAAATTTATAAAAAAATTTAGTTAAATTTTTAACACTTTTATTCAATTTTTAGTGAATTTTGTTTTATATTCTATTTTCTTAAATATTTTCAATAAAATGATCAATCTTTTGAAGAAGATGATTGAGTAAATTTGATATTAAAGAAAAATTAAATATTTTTACGAAATTTATTTAAAAATTTATTTATTTTCAATGAGTAGATATTTTCCATCAAACTATTCTTATAAGAGTAGGAAATACGAGTGTGGTAACAAAAGTTATTTGTACGATTTTTTATCGGTATTAGTTTTCAGATTATAAGGACTGTTGATAAAATTGATTTTAGGAAGGGAAACCATTATAATTTTCTCTTCATATCTTAATTACAAAACTCTTTCTCATATGATCGAAAAACTTCACCACAAAATATGTTTAGTTTATTTTAGAGAGGAGCTAGACCAATTACCGGAAAACCGAAAGGGTTATTTCTAAATTATGGGACTTTTTTCGATTTAGAATTCATAATTTTACATCTAATTTAGCATAACTAATAAATTAGATTATTTTTAGTTTGATATTTATTTGCTTACTAGCTTGATTTTTGCGGATCTACTAACTACCAAAAGTCATATGAGAAATAAACAATAAATAAACTCCACCCCCACCCCTTTCCCCTCTTGCACTGATTGTGTTGTCATCGTCTTTGTATACACTCCATTAATAGTTGATGAAAACAAAACACACACAACGGCAGCAAAAAAATATATAATTATGTATGAACTATTGTTGTTGTTTTTATGTGTATGACTTTTTTTCAATATTTTATGCTCTCTTTTTCTCTCTCTCTCTCTCTTTGACAGAAAAACGAACGAGGAGTATTTTTGTGTTATTACTTTTCGTTGTTGTTGTTTTCTTACATTCAGTGTAAAGTGTTTTCATCTTTTATTTTTGTTGGTTCCTCTTTGATTGTGAATTTTTCAAGCGAACTCTTGTGTGCGTGCATCGCCCTCGACTTGGATTTTAAGTTCTCATACAAAAAAAAAGCAGCAACAATAGACAAAAGAAACCTAAATAACTTGTACAAAAACAAAAAAGAAAAAAACTGAATAAAAAAATCAAAGAAAAACGTAGGTATGTGTTGTTGTATGTACCTAATACAGACAGTAAATAAAAACACTTTGTAGTAATTATACAAATCTAGAGAAAAGCAAGCAAAATTTATTAAAAACTTTTTTAATCATCATGTAAAATAAAACCTTCGTAAATAATTTGTTAGTATTAACTACGAGAATTGAAAATTATAGCAAAATAAACAAAATTACTCTTCATATTTGTATTTCTTAATATATTAAGTGCAGTCTGTACACAGCAGTTCGACGGGACAGTCCCGAACTGACCACTTAACCTACCACTTGTGGTGGCCCCTAGCCACCTGACTACCTAGGTGACCAACCATTTTAACATGGGCTTGTCCTACGAGGAAGTCAATCGTCACTCTACACCCTACAAAGAGACAGTAAAGAGACGATTGCCTCCGCTCTCGCTTACAAAGGGGATACTAAAGTGACGACTGTCTTTATTCTCGTTTACAAAGAGTTTATTTGTGACGAAATACTAAAAACATACGAATTAGAGTCAGCCAGGTGGTAATTTCAAGTTTCTACTCTCTAGAATACTATGGGACAATAATGTGACGATTGACCCGAAAGATATAAATTTGAGTAAATCAGATGGTGGCATATTAGTAGAAAGTAATAATCATTTCTCCAAAAGATGTAAAATACCTACTTTCGGAAATTCAAAGAGTATAATCTCTAGGTTACTTGAGGACAGTAAAGAGACGACTGTCTCCGCTCCCGCTTACAAAGAGGGCACTAAAGTGACGACTGTCTTCATTCTTGATTACAAAGGGTACATTCGTGACGAATGACCCAAAACATACGTATTACGATCATCCAGGAGGTTAACTATTAGAGGAAATAGCTGTCTTTTTCATATGTATTGACTCTTTGTCGAACTGCTGGGTATTGCCCCGTTTTCAAATGTTTTCTTATATTATTTTAACTCAATTTTTCTGGTTAACAATTCGGTCCTTTTTAAAATTTGTTTGTTAGTTTAATCTAAAGAGAAGAAATAATGTTTTTGTATGTTGTGATATCAGTGTTGCCATATTAGGACATACCTACATAGGTAATTAAAAAAAGCCTAACTTTTGGTCCAATCTGTTTCTACTTTAAAATAATGTCAAAAAAAGAAAACATTTTTTTTAAATTTTGTGTGACAAAAATTTTGCCATATTTACTAAAAATATTTGTAAATTATATATTTGTGTTAGTTGATTCAAATTTGAAATAGCACATAAACTTCATCAGTCATATTTTTTCGTGCTATTATTTTTTAATATATGACTTTATGACGGCAGTGTGAATCCCCCAAATAATTGTTGGGATCATACTGTGGGTTCGCAATGGGATATCGCTATGTTATAAAAAAGATTAGACCTTTATATTTAGCTTTTACTTGTATTTATTCTTTGTCCATTTTTAGAATAAGCGCAGCAACGTTTTAATGTTTTTAAAGTCAAGATGCTAACATCTTGATGTCAAAAAACGCGAACTCGAACATCAAAGGCACTAATGAAGTCTAAAGAGAAGAATTTATATTTACAAATTAAAAACGTTCTATGTAATGAAAGCTGAATTAAAAATCGATTTGAAAATCTATTACTGCCCCTTGGAATTATAGAACGTTAAAACGACAAAGATCCTATTACCATAATGACATCAGTATGAGGAGCCTTTTCTGAATGAGCAGATCTTTAGACACTAATGAAGTCTAAAGATAAGGAAACTCTAGGAATTTAACCTTACAAATGAAAAACGTTCTAGGTAACGAAGGTTGAAATAAAAATGGATTTCAATATCCATTACTGTCCCTCGGAATTATGCAACGTTGAATAGAATAATAAAGATTTTTTTACCATAATAACAACAGTACGAGAAGCCTGCTCATTTAGAGCAGATCGAAGATTAACGTTTTCAGGCGAATAAAGAGCAGGTTGATTGCATGCAACTCTGAAGCAGTTTCTTTGTCATTTTAAAATATTAAATTCTAATATCTAATTTAATTATATTTACATTACTCTGAAAGTAACACGCCTGGCAAACAGAAAACATTGTTACAGCGTAACTCTTACACATCAATAATATATAGATATGTATTTTCAAAATGAAAATCGAGTAACATAAAGTATAATAAATACAAGTAGAAATTGTGTGGTAACTCTTTTCAATTTACAATAAGAATTTAAAATAGTGGCAACTCGTTTAAGCTGGCTTAGCCGGCGGTCAGCCGCCGCCGATTTGAGTCATTTCGGCTTGTATCTTTGCGTGAAATTTGCGAAATTAGATGAAATTTTGTAAACATTGAACAGCTGTTCCATATAAAATCCATTATTGTGAATGAATTGTTTCTAACAAGTTCACTATATCAACTTTCCCTTGGGGGGAAATGAAAATTTCAAGGGAACAAAATTTTCACTTCTATTGGCGATAGGGGTCAATTATTGAGTTATTTATGTCTTAGCTTATCGATACATTTGTGGGTACTATAAACAGAAGCACCACGGATTTTCTTTTTCTCAACATTTTCATTCATCTGCTTTGTAAATGTATTTTTTTTTATTTATTAATGATTCAACGTTTTTTTCTTGTTTTGTTTTCATTTGTGTTGGTTTTAACTAATTTTAAGATGGCAACACTGCTACAAAAAATAAACTCAAAAACAAATATAATACAATAGCAGAGTAAAACAAGCAAAATTTCCATTGTGTAGACGACAATCGATGTTATCGTTGCCGTCGTGTGTCGTTGCTCATTCGTTGGGCAGTCAGTAGTCGTCAGTCGTATACGGTTGTTAACATTTTGCTTAAAAAATATTCTTTCTATATTGAATATTTTTGCAATAAAGATATTTTCTACATTAAATAATTTTTTATAGATACTTAAATAAAAGTAAAGTGAAATAAATGTTAAATATTAAGAATAAATTTAAAAAACAAAATTTAGTGTGAAAAATATTAAAAAAAAGAATTATAAAACAAAAAATGAAAATGTTATTAAAACAATGATAACTAATATAAAAGAAAGAATTGATTTCTGAAATATATAAATGTTTGTCGTCATCATAACATCATCATTATCATTATCATCATTCATCTATTACACAAAAGTCGTCTACGGTTGGTTGCTACTTCATACATGTATGAAAAAAAATCAAACACACATAAATAAAAGAAAACAACAACAGTGTTTAGCTAAACTTTATAATATTTGTATACACAAACAAACTCACTTGTTTTAATAAGAAGAGTGTTATATTTTTGTATGTTATTTTTTGCTGTCTACGTCGATGAATTTTAACGATACCACCAAAATAATAATAAAAAAACAAATTGAGTTTTTGTTAGTTGTTTTGCTTTGCTCTACTCAAATTACTCTCTTCTTGCTCGCACTCACTCACTCCCTGCAAATTTAACTAATATAATTTTGCTCTTATTTACATTCTCCTTTTTGTATTGTTGTTATTTTTTTGACAAGTTTAGTAGTAAATTCTTAAAAAAAAATAAATCAAAATAAAAACATAAAAGAATTTCTTAACAAAAATATCAACAGCAGCATTTTAATAAAATATTTTTTTTTAGTTAACAATAATTTTAAAACGTGTACCTACGATGGGTCGTTCATTCGGCAACAATTCGTTATAGGTACCTAGTTAAACAAAACAAAAAAAAAAACAAAGTGAAAATGCGCGTGTGAGAATTAAATTATAAAAAGAAATTTAATAATACATATTCAACAAAAAAGTATACAACGACCTACGTATAATAAAATTTTTGTTATTGTGGTCATTTATATTTTTAAATGAATTTCATTTATTTACAAAAAAATACTTATTTTAGTGTTGTATTTTAATTTAAAAAAAGTAAATAACAGGCAAACGTAAAATACAAGTGAATCAACAATAACAAATTTAAAAAGAAAATAATAAACAAAATTCCAAAGATAAAAAACAAAAGCAAAAAAATACCTACAAAAAAACCTCAATTCACCTCCTTCTCACATATTAACACATCTTTATCTCTCTTTCTCCTTCAACAGATGTCTCTTTATATTCGTGCACCATCTCTCAAATTATGAGCGAAACTTTACATTTTAAATCAAAACAATATAACAGTGTGCGAATGTGTGTGTTTTACTACATTACTGTTGTAATGAATAAATATAACAGCAAATAAAAATAATAATTAATAATAAATAAATATATAAAAAAAAGAATAAGTACAAAATCTAAATGTATTACAAAATCGCCTTCTTCTTCCAATTGTTATGAAAAAAGAAAAAAAAAAACAAGAAGAATTTTATAAATTTACAAATTTGCCTCGTAAACAATTAAGACTCTCGGAACAACAGCATAAACAACTAAAATTTTCATATAAAAAAAAAAATAAACGTAACCATTTGGAGAAAAAAAAACAATAACATTGTTATTTTATTGCTAACTTTGCCAATCATCTATAGTTATCATCTTTAAATAAAAAAAAAAATAGAACAAAACCAACAACAAACTAAAAATTTATATCAACAATTGAGAAAATGAGGAGCTGTTGTATTGCAAACAAAATCTATGAACTATGACGCATCAATCACATCAGACTAACGGCGCTAGTTTGGAGGATTGCCATACAAACTTTTTTGCCTTGGTGAGTAGTATGTTTTGTTTTTTAATTTATTTTAATTAAGAATGTTTAAAAATTTAAATGTTTTGTAAAAAAACGATTCCGAATTGTAGTTCATGTCTTTAATCTCTTAGGGCAGGTATTTGAGTTGCCAACTAATAATCAGATTAGTTAAACTAAAAGTAATATGATTCTGATATTATTCCCCTTTGATGTTTTTAATTACAAGATTAAACATCGTAGTATTGCCATACAAAACAATAGAAAACGTCATTGTTTGTTATCAAAACAAGGCATGTTTTATAAAAAAGAAGACAATTGTAAATGTAATAAGAAAATTAATGAAAACTGAAATTTGAAACAAAAAAACATATTCACCTTCTTTCGCCAATCGTTATTTCACGTGAAATATATTCCCATTTCAAATTTTTCGTTCACTCACTTTTTGGTCGTGAAATAAATTCCCCTGTTGTGGATTTTGTTGATAGAATTTTGTAAACATTGAACAGCTGTTCCATACAAAATAAACTATTGTGAATAAATTGTTCACAACAAGTTTACAAAAGTAAAGTTACTTATTATCTTAGTTTAACTGAGTGTAATTGGCCAATTAAACTCAAGCTATAAGTAAGAAAATGCAATTAACAAAAACAATAAAACAATGATTTCGGAAGAATAAAAACATAATATTTTAAGTAAATTGCAATTTTCTGATTAGTTTTGTTTTATTAATTATTGTTTTAAATGTTTATTCCATTTTACAAAAGTATTGTTTGCAAAAAACAGCTGTCCATTGTTTATATTTTTGAGTGAAAGCTTGGCAATACTAACAAAGTTAACTGAGCTTAAATCTAAAATTGAAAAACACAATTATCGTTTAAAGTCCGGCTAAATTTGTTGCGAGTTTTATCTAACAGCAAGATAAGCCTAGTTTAACTGATGAGTAAGAAACCTGCCCTAAGTATTTAAAAACAACTTTCGAGGATTAATTTTAATTTAATACCTAATCCTTCATCTAAAGATTGGCCCTAAACTTCTTAATCTAATGTTTATGAAAAGTATATTAAATTTTATAGTATCGACTAAAAATAGATCTTTTCTAGAGTATCTGCTATTGATTGATCTAGTATCGCTTCAATAGTTATATATATAGTAACTCGATTATAAGTTGATCTTGATTATTCACCTATTGTTTAATATATTAACCCCTATAGATAATAATCATTTTGCGTTCTCTAACTTTTTGAAAAAAATGCCCCTGTTGTGAAATTTGTTGATAGAATTTTGTAAACATTAAACAGCTGTTCCATACAAATTGAACTATTGTGAATGAATTGTTTACAACAAGTTCAAAAACTCTCAGACCATAGATTCATTAACAGTCTGTCGACTTGATATTAATCAAAGTCTTTCGATTATATAGTTGATTTAAAGTCTATAGTGATCTTTCCATTAAAATTTGATCTTTAGTCTTTCTACTATATATTGAACTATATTATCTTCATAGACTGATCTTTAGTCTTTCGTCTATAGATTGATCTATAGCGAATCGATTATAAATTGATCTTTAGCCTTTCGACTAAATGTTGATTTATAATAGTCTTTCGAAGACTTTAGTGAATACTAATTAATATATATTATGTTTAAATCTATTACATTTCTGGCAACACCATCTTTCATCTTGCTTCCTCTCTTTTAAGTACTATTTCTATTTTCTTTTTATGTTATATATATTATTGTTTTTGTATTTGTGTGTTTATATTTTTATTAAAAAAAATTATATATATATATATTTTCTTTAAGTAACAACTTGTTTTAAACTTGTTTGTCTAGTTTGTGGTAAGAAGAAAAACAAATACACTTAGGAATAATAATGTATGTTGTTGTTGTATTTTTCTTTCTTATTTTATACATGTGAATGAGTTTGTCAAATAATATATAAATAAAAATATAACTGTTGCACAAAAAGAAAAAAAGAAAAAACGGAGAAACAACAACTAACTACAATAACAGGTGTTGGGTTTTTGTTTATTTGTAGCGTGTATGTTTTTTTATTGTTTCTTTTTTTGTTAGTTTGTTTTATTTTTGGTAAACTGTCATTTTATTATAAATAATAGGTGTGATATTGACCTCCTCTTTATTAATAAAAAGAAAAACTCGATAACATTGTACAAATGTTATTAAAATCAAATATTTATATTTTAACAACATTTTAGTTGTTTTACTTTGATTTAATTATGACATTGTATAGAGATATGTACATAAATTAGGATAATAACTATTAAATTCAAAACTTTGTCGGAAATATTTGGATAATGAACGGAGTATATAATAATTTATATCTATCGATAAATTTTGTATACATTTTCAAGATAAAAAGTTCAAAGGAATTAATATTAGAATGTAAATAGTCTAGATCATAGACTATATAAAACAATAGACTAGATTATACACTAGACTATAAACTAGACTATAAAATAGACTAGACTATTGACTAGACTATAGACTATAATATAGACTAGACTATAGACTAGACTATAGACTAGACTATAGACTAGACTATAGACTAGACTATAGACTAGACTATAGACTAGACTATAGACTAGACTATAGACTAGACTATAGACTAGACTATAGACTAGACTATAGACTAGACTATAGACTAGACTATAGACTAGACTATAGACTAGACTATAGACTAGACTATAAACTAGACTATAGACTAGACTATAGACTAGACTATAGACTCTACAATAGACCAGACTATACACTAGACCGTATATTAGATTATAGATTAGGCTATAGTATATACAAAAGCCTAGACTAAATGATCGACTATTTACAATAGATTAGACTATAGACAAGATTTTACTAGACTATAGACTAGGTAGACACAATAGTTTATAGACTACACTACAGACTTGTCTGTCGGCACCTTTTTAAAAGTTTGTTTTTCGATTTCCAAAAGTAAAATTCCCATGCCTGTTATTTATAAAAGCTATATTATAGAATTACGATATAGAGGAAGAGATACAGTAAATTTTAAAATTTTACTAAAAAAAGAGCAAAAATTATACAAAACAAAAAAACAAATCGGATAAATAGATGTGATAAAACAAGTTATAATAAACAAAAAAATACAATTTTTTGATAAATGCTGACTTTTGATTTTTATTAATAATTTTTCTTTTCTTTATTCCAGACTGATTTATGCGGTATAAAATGGCGCAAATTTGTTAACAATGAGCGACCAAATGCATCCAGTGATCCACTGGATGATCCCATCTTACGCTCCTATTCAAGATGTATGCAAGCAGACATTCTATGTGTTTGGAGACGTGTTCAGTCTACCAGACAAGATAACTCGGATCCAAGTGCAATGTTTGATGTTAACACCTCAAAAGTACATCCACCTCTATCGCTAGCGGCCGCCAAAGAATTATGGATATTTTGGTATGGCGAAGAGCCAGATCTTGCCGATCTGGTGGATGCGGAATTATTAAAAGTGGCTGGTAAGTGAAAATGTTGTATACTTCTATTAAGTGGCAAATCAAAGGTAATGGCTAAAATTTCGCTTCATTTCAAGGCCATTCAGGAGGATGAATTTAATACAAATTAATAATATAGACATGTGTTTAGGTATATGTATGTGTACATAAACCCACCGGCTTTTAGTATTTTGAGTTTTTTTTATTCAATATTCTATGACGAAGAACAATGTTTTTGCCATTTTTTTGCCACCACCTCCAATCAACCAAATAACATATTTCTTTTCGACAGCGTCATGCTGTTTGCTTCATTCTCTTTATCGTCATGTTTTCTTATAAATTCTTTTTCGTTTCTTTTAAATTAACTTTTTCTGTTATGCACTCACGTTTTTATTTTCATGATTTGTTGTTGTTATGTTATAAGAAAAATATGTATATTTTCTGCCAGTTTGTTTTGATTTCTCTATTGATTGAAAATTGTCGAAGAGCGAAACCATAAAGGAATTGTCAAAGAAATTTGAGAGAAACATTTTAATTGAGTGAATTTCATCCATTTTTTTTAGTAAATAGAGCTGCTGGTCTTAAGAAAATTGTTTTTTTTTTGTTATTTTTATGTTTGTTTTTATTTTGGTGTTTTTTGGCAAAAGCAAACATTAAACAACACTAATACATTTATATGTATGCGAATGGTGGGTTAAGAATATGTATGTATATAAGTGCATATTTTTTGTTATAGTTTTGGAAGTAAATAACCCAGTTGCTTGACTTAACTTTATCAACATTTTTTTTTAGATAAATAGAATTTTATATTTTTATAACAATTGCGTTTAAAATAATTTATTGTAAAAGAAATTAATTAAAGAGTAATGAATAGTACAATTAATAAAATTAGACTTAAGAAATTTATTTACTAACAACCGATATTTACAATAATATTGAAATAAATAAATTAACCCTTAAATGGGATTGCAAACGGGTATGTCCAAATTGGCATGTTTTTAAAACATTGGGGTCATTTTGACCCAAGGCCGTTTAAGGGTTAATCTATTTTTTTTCACTATTACCGTAAATATCGGTTGATAATAAATAAATTTCTTAAGTTTTATGATAATCTACCTAAAAATTTCGACTAGTTTCCATCAAAAAATTGCAAATATTACAAAATTTCACCTTTGACCTTTAAAGTTAATGGGTTAATGGCGTCCAAATTGCATGAAACTCTTGATTTTTATTTAAAAATATGTGGACTAACAAATTTACAAAATGTTTCATTTAAAATACACAACAACATAATAAAAAGGCTAATTTTGCAAAATATTACATAAAAATGGGTTTTTCTCGAAATCTGCTGAATCCAAATTGTAGTATAAAATTTTTTTTCTTCATACAAGCTTGGAGTACTCTAGTATTTATAAATATAAATAGCGGAGTCGATTAAGCTATGTCCGTCTGTCTGTCTGTCTGTTGAAATCAATTTTCTGAAGACTCCAGATATCTTCGATATCCAAATCTTCAATAATTCTGTCAGACATGCTTTCGAGAAGTTTCCTATTGAAAATCAGCAAAATCGGTCCATAAATAACTTAGATATGGGTCAAAATCTGAGACTACCTCTGAAAATTTCCTCAACAAATTATAAAAAAAGCATAAAAACAACAACAAGGAGATAAAGCAGTAATATGTTGGTAATACAGCTCATGTATGTTTGAGGGCGGTAATACAGTTTAACGGTGGTAGTACAGTACAACGGTTAATATTTGTTTGTGTATGTTATGTGTGACATGTGTGCAGAGATATAAAATAAATAAAATCTGTTTTTTTTTAAACATACTTGGTGAAGGGTATATAAGATTCGGCACAGCCGAATATAGAAATCTGACTTGTTATATGCAAAAGCAGGTTTATCGGTTGAGTTTTATCTATAGTCTGGTCTGTAGGCGTGACACTTGGCTGTTCTATAGGCGAGACTAAAGTGTGGTCTATAGGCGATAATAATGAGTCTCTATAGGCGAGACTATTAATTTGGTTTTTAGGCAAGACTATCACCCCTATCGCCAATGATTATTTCACGTGAAATATGTTTCCTTTTCACTTTTTTCGTTCACTAACTTTTTTGTCGTGAAAAAAATTCCTTTTGTTGATGGAATTTTGTAAACATTGAACAGCTGTTCCATACAAAATCAACCATTATGAATGAATTGTTCACAACAAGGTTCACGATAGCAATTTTCCCTTAGAGGGTAATGATAATTTCAAGGGAACAATAGGGGTGTATTAGTCTAGTCTATAGGCGAGACTATTAGTCTGGTCTATAGGCGAGACTATTAGTCTTGTCTATAGGCGAGACTATTAGCCTGGTCTATAGGCGAGACTATTTGTCTGGTCTATATGCGAGACTATTAGTCTGGTCTATGATAACTTATCACCCGCCATGACTAATATTTATATTGTAAGGATGACGAACGTAAACCTAGTGTTAATAGGTACGTTACGGTACATTGTCATAGTTTAGGTAGGTTAGGTTTACTTTTGAATGTCAGATAACAAGTATTTGTATAAAATATACATTGAAAATATTTACTTTTTTTGTACACATATTCGTACAACTTGTAATTACCTTGAAGATTAAAAAATAATAATTAACTTTTCTTAGTGTAGTATATTTAACAAAATACAACAGAAAGTTAGTTGTACGTTTGTTCACTAAATATCTGTATGAAAAATTGTATACGATGGCTAATAATATTTATTCGCATTATAGTATGAAGCTTATTTTTTATTTTGCCAATATGTATGCAAGTTCGGTCTCGTCCCGTTCCGTCTCTGTGTAGCGTATACATATTTATATTTCTTTTGAGGTTATTCAACCTGTTTTGCATTGTTTTTTTTTACCTGATGTTGATGTATTAAACATTAAACTTAAAATGGAAGACATTCATGAGAAAAGTAAAAACAAAATAATAAAACACAATTACAAACATTTTACTTTAGATCAGTCAACTTAAATTAAAATTATTAAGTAAAATAGTTATATATTATTGAAGTAACGTGCGAAGATTTAGGACTTGCATAAAATTTTTGAGTTTTATTATAAAAGATCTCTGTTTAAAGATTAGAACAAGTTTGTATTTTATCTACAAACTAGAAAAATTATGTATTTATAATACTTCATTTAGGGCTGGTTTCTTACTAGGGTTCTATAAATCGACTTTCGAATAATCGAACAATCGACTTTTTGTCGAAAAAAGTCGAAAAGTCGAAGTCGACTATTTTGTTCTAAAAAAGTCGATAACTCGACTATCGTCAACGAAAAAAGTCGAAAAGTCGACTTTGTAAATAAGAGTCGGAAAAAGTCGAAATGTCGGAAAGTCGAAAAAAAGTCGAAATGTCGGAAAGTCGGAAAAAGGCGAAAAAAAAGTCGGATAAAGTCGGAAAAAGTCGAAAGAAGTCGAAAAATTCGGTAAAAGTCGAAAATAGTCGCAAAAAGTCGGAAAAAGTCGAAAATAGAAAGAAGTCGAAAAAAAACTCAAAAAATTGCAACAAATAGACACAAATTTTTTTATTAATAATAATAAATTTTTATTAATAATAATATAATAATGTTAAATGGCAACATTTTAAATTTAAGTCGAAAAAAGTCGGAAAGTCGAAAATAGTCGAAAAAAGTCAAAAGTCGGAAATAGTCGAAAAGTATAAAAGTCGACTTTTTATTAAATGAAAAAAGTCGACTATTTATAAAATATTAAAAGTCGGAAAGTCGAAAAATCGACTTTTTATTAAATGAAAAAAGTCGAAAAGTCAAAAAATCGACTTTTAACTAAATGCAAAAAGTCGAAAAGTCGACTTTTCATAAAATGCAAAAAGTCGAAAAGTAGACTTTTCGTTTCAACTATAGAACCCTATTTCTTACTACTTAGTAAAACTGGGCTTAACTTGCTGTTAGATTAAACTTAGAACAAATTTAGGCGGACTTTAACAAATATGGATTTAAGTTTAGTTAACTTTGTTAGTATTGCCAACTTTTCACTTAAAAACATAAACAATGAACAGCTGTTTTTTTTTTTTTTGCAAACAATACTTTTATAAAATGAAAAATTTTAGAAAAATGTTAAACATTTAAAACAATAGTAAATAAAACAAAACAAATCAGAAAATTTACTGCAATTTACTTAAAATATTAAGTTTTTGTTCTTCCGAAATCATTGTTTTATTGTTTTTGTTAATTGTGTTTTCTCACTTATAACTTAAGTTTAATTGGTCAAAAACACTCAGTTAAACTAAGACAAATAGGTAACGTTACTGTTTACTGAAAAATCTAAAACATATATTAAACTAGGTTTAAACAAAAAGTGTAGATTATCTTTATCTGAAAAACCCGCTATTGATGTATTTACAATATCTAGATCATTTCAAGATTCTTAACATGATAGTATGTTTATTACATAAGAAATACGTAAAACATGCAAAAACATAATAATTGAACTGTTGCTTTGAAATCGAATTTGAATTATTTTTGAATTTATTTAATTCATCAAAAATTTACAAAATACTATATCAAACACAATATTAATACATATTTTTAAAGTTAAAAAAAAATTAATTGTATTTTAAAAAAATACCAAAGAAAAGTGGCAACATGGCTATTGCGTTGCGTGTGCGTTTTAATCGCAATTGTTGTTTCAACATAATCATTATAATGATTATTGTTGTTGTTGTTGTTGTTTGAGACTTTGCTTATAACAAACTAAGGCCTTAATATGAGAGTAAACACCTAACGTTAAAGTGTGATTAACTGTTTGAATGTAGGAAAGATGAAAACATGTAATTTCTTGTATTAGATGTTGACGAAATTTTTCAATGTCTAACCTACAGTCGTGTCTTTAATCTTTTATATATTCAAGGATATAGTCTAGTCTATAACAGAGTCTTTTACTGGATCTGTATTAGATGATATAGAATGGTATATAATAGAGAATATAGTCTTGTCTAAAACTAACTATAGGTTAATTATTAGTTAGGGTTTTTTGTTTGTCAGACTAGAATAAGCACAAAAATCTGGCCTATAGATGAGACTATATTTCGTATTTATATTCTGGTATATATGTATATGCAACGCTATAGTCTGGTCTACAAGAGAGACTTTAGTCTGGTCTACAAGAGAGATTTTAGTCTGGTCTAATGTAGAGACTTTAGTCTGGTCTAATGTAGAGACTATAGGATGATAAGATAGTCGAGATTATAGACTGGGCTACAGTAGAGTCTGCAATCTTGTCTAGGGTGGATCTATCGTCTGGTATGTAGACTATAGTCTGATCTATAGTGGAGTCTATATTTTGTGCCAGTGTTCTGTAAATTTCGTATCGACAAAAAATTATCTCGTCTTGTTTAAAACACACGTAATTCAAATATTTTTTGATTGTAATGTAATGTTAAACTTAACTTAAAAGTGGAAGACTCTAATAAATCCATATTTTCTTATCGACTCGAAAGTTACAGAAAGTTAAAAAGTCCAAAAGTAGAGATTTTAGTTCTTACTAACCTATACTATAGGTTAGTAGTAGGATTCTATAGCTGAAACGACTTTTTGACTTGTTGCATTTAGATAAATGGCGACATTTCGACTTTTTGCATTTTTTTTCATTTAAAGTCGACATTTAGACTTTCGAAGTATTTTATAAATAGTCGACTTTTCGACTATTTCTGACTTTTTTTGACTTTTCGACTATTTTTTAACTTTCCGACTATTTTAGAGTTTTTGACTTTTTTTCCACTTTTTAAAAATTTTTGACTTTATTTTACTATTTTCGAGTTTTTGAGTTTTTCCGACTTTTTTTGCCTTTTTCAGATTTTGTACAACTTTTTACGACGTTTCGACTTTTTTCGACTCAATTCGACTTTCCGACTTTTCGACTTTTATTTACAAAGTCGACTTTTTCACAAACGATAGTCGAGTTATCGACTTTTTTAGACAAAACGTCGATTGTTCGATTATTCGAAAGTAGTGTCATTGAGAACTATAGTCTGAACTATAATGAAGAATATTTTGGTAGAACAGATATAATCCCATTTTTCCACCCCTTAGATTTTTTTTTAGATTTTTCGACTAATATTTACAAAGTCGACTTTTTCTCAGACGATAGTCGAGTTATCGGTTTTTTTGGACAAAACGTCGACTGTTCGATTATTCGAAAGTAGTGTCATTGAGAAATATAGTCTGATCTATAATGAAGAATATTTTTGTAGAACAGATATATTCCCATTTTCCCACCCCTTAGATTCACGCCTAATCTTTAGGCTTACAGTAAAAGTTAAGACTTATTGACAATATGCAAAAAATATTAACAAAAACCCAAAAATTTGGCATCACTGCAGCAGCAGTCGTCATCTAAGCAACAAAAAACACAGCTGTCATTATTTACTTTTGTTTTGTTTTCATTTTTGTTTATTTGTTATAAGTTTGTGCAAAAATTTCTTAAAACTATATTAGGAAATATGTGGTTTTATCTCTCTCATAAAGAGAGAGAGATAGACATAAATTCAAGAGAATTTTAAATGTAAGCAAAGCACTCTTTTACATATTTTTTAATTGTTTTGTTTTAAAATTTTTAACATAATTTCAACTGAATTGTGTTTTTTTCCGCTGTCTTTAGATGACACCATTTTTTATAATATAAAATTTGGTTTCATTCATTGTTTTGAGATGGTAACTAAAAAAAGTTTGTACCTAGCTATTCGTCGTGTATTTGCATATTTACCTATTTAATTGTTCAAATTTTTTAGTTTGCCTGTTGGAATAAAAAGTTGGGGAATTTTTTTATTAGTTTATTTTCTTTAGTTTTGGAAAATTTAAATTGACTTTTTAAATGTTACAAAAAATAGGTATTCCCACTTAGAAAAAGCTTTTTTTTCCTTAAGTTCATTAACCGCATTGATATTCAAAAGAAACCACTGGTATTCACTGCTTTAATACATTTTTTTATATAAAAACATATCTTTTCTATTATATCTACTTTGTACACACATTTTTTTTATCACATACAAAAACAACTACGAATGGAATATGAAACAAATACATAATAATAAAAAAAGAAAAATACAAAAAAATCATCAACACACTCAAAATAAATGAAAATAAAACCTTTGCAATTTTTTATAGTATTGCTGTTGTTGTTTTTACCAAAAGAAAACAAGAATATGAGTAATGCCCCACTATTTTTTGAGTGAGATTAAAAATAACGAACAACTTCTCTTGCACACTCATCCATACATACATATGTATGTACATATGCGCATGACCTTAACTAAATTATTCTCTGTTAATTGTATTCATTTCTCTCTCTGGCTTATCTTTGAAAATGTTCACTCTTTTGCTTAGTTTTTGTTTGCATTCATTCCCCCTTTGTTTCTATGTATGTATAATATTTACAGCAACATGTGCACGACCACACGTGCTACAAAAAGTACGATAATTCAATAATAAAATTTGCTACTGCTCTGCTTGTTTTGTTATTTTTATTGTTATTGCTGTTTTGTTTTTGTTTATTTTTATATTTTACGTTTTTTTTTTGAGGAAACTTTGCTGCTAAAAAAAAGCAACAGTAAAAATGTATACTCATTTTATAAGAAATATAAAATATGTATATGGATAGGAAAAGAGAACACTGAACAGAAAACGAATGTTTTAGTTAAAAAGTTAAAAAAGAGGTTTAATATGTGTGTGTGTATTGGGGGGAAATCACCATTACTATCAGCACCGTTATCATTAACATTTTAAAAATATCTCACATACCTAGTTTAATGTTGTTTCATTTTTTTTTGTATTTTTGGTTGTAATATATTGTTTAAAGTTATAAGTTTGATTTGTTAGTGGTTATTTGTTATTTTTTCTCTGTGATTCGTTATGTATTCACCAGGGTTGGTAAAGTGTTTTCGAAAATTATGCATTAAAAGTACTAGGGTTCTATAGTTGCATTTTATGAAAAGTCGACTTTTCGACTTTTTGCATTTTATGAAAAGTCGACTTTTCGACTTTTTGCATTTTATGAAAAGTCGGCTTTTCGACTTTTTGCACTTTATGAAAAGTCGACTTTTCGACTTTTTGCAATTAGTTAAAAGTCGATTTTTCGACTTTTTGCATTTTATGAAAAGTCGACTTTTCGACTTTTTGCAATTAGTCGATTTATCGACTTTTAATATTTCCGCCTTTTTTTCGACTTTTTCCGACAATTTTCGACTTTTTCCGACTTTTTTCGTCTATAAAGTTGCCAGAAGCGTAAATTTATAATGTTGCCATTTAACATTATATTATTATTATTATTATTATTATTATTATTTATTATTATTAATAAAAAAATTTATTTATATTTTTTCTATTTGTTGCAATTTTTTGAGTTTTTTCGACTTTTTCCGATTTTTTCGACTTCTTTCAACTTTTTTCGATTTTTTCCGACCTTTAGACTTTTTCCGACTTTTAGAATTTTTCCGACTTTTTCCGACTTTTTCCGACATTTCGACTTTTATTTACAAAGTCGACTTTTCGACTTTTTTCATAGAAGTCGAGTTATCGACTTTTTTGGAACAAAATAGTCGACTTCGACTTTTTTCGACAAAAAGTCGTTTGTTCGATTATTCGAAAATCGATTTATATAACCCTAAAAAGTACGTACTTACATTTTAAAAGTTTAATGTGATTTTAATAAAATTTCATTAAAAATTTTAAAAACTTCGGTTTTCGACTTTTTTCCATGATTGACAATCATTTCGAAAAGTAGGTGCTTTTTTATAAGTGCCAGAGTTAAACTTTCGTTTTACCCAATTTTTGTTAAAAAAAAATTGCAACAAAGTCTGGTAGGATTGCTTTGTATAATATGTACATATGTTTTTGTTATTATTATTGAATTGCAGTGTTTTCTCCGCCGCTGCTGCTCTGTAGCTCTTTCTCTTTGAATATAATTATATGTGTATGTACGAGTGTATGTTTGCTGCTGTCGGCTTTCATTGCGCATTGAACTGAGTTTTGTTTTTGATGTTTTTCTTTTTTGCTTTTGATTTATATTTTGTTTGTTGTGTGTGTGTGTTTTTTTTTTCTTTTGTTTTTGTATGACTGGTCTGCTGGTGGTGTATTTTGTGTTTACCTTATATTATTATATTTTTCCTTACTTTTTGCATTTTTTAAAAACTTGTGTTTGGCTTGTGTTAAGTTTTTATTTTTCTTAAATGAAGAAAACCCCTTTTTTAATGTTATTTTACAATGCTGATGGTTTAATTTCGATTTTGGAGTTTCCAATAAATAGGTACCTACCTTGTTGTGCAGCTGTTCTCTGTTGGTTGCTCACATGTAGTATAAACTTTTTGCAGTTTTATTGTTTTGTCTTTAGAGTATTTGAAAATGCGAAAAAAAAGAACACAAGAGAATATGAATGTATCCAGTTAGCAACTCGTTTATGAAATTGTGGTCATATTTCTAAAAGGAAGCTTTGATAATAAAATTTTTGATACCAATTTGAAAAGAGAATTGTTCAAAAATTCATAACCAGACTTACGTTAAAAAAAAAAAAAACATAATTTAAATTATGATTTTTTAGTTTAGATCTACATTTCTATGATTTCTTTTATCAAATCTATGATTTTCCATTTCTCGTACCTATTTTGTTGTATGTTTGTATCTTTTGAATACAACTATGTAGGTACATGGATATTGTGTTTATTATTATTTAAAGTAGATTTCTAACGGTAGTTTTTTAAATACAGTTAATTAAGTTTTAATAGTTTTTTTCTTTTTTGCTCTTTTTTTATGTATTGTTTGTATATTTCCTCACATATTAAGTTTTTTTGTTCCTCATTTCTTAGTTTTCGTTCTCTCTTTTATGAGTGACCTTGTTGTAAATCATTCATGTTTTTTTTTTGTTTTCTAATTTTGTTATGATAGAATTTTTCTCCCTACTTTAATTTGTTGCTATTTAGTAGATATTTTTTGCTTTTTTATCTTTATTGTTAAATTAAAATGTGTTTTATACTTATATTAATAAATAATTGGTAGACAAGTGCTATTTTGTAGGGTTCTATAGGTAGTTGAAACAAAAAGTCGACTTTTCGACTTTTTGCATTTTATGAAAAGTCGACTTTTTGCATTTTATAAAAAGTCGACTTTTCGACTTTTTGCATTTAGTTAAAAGTCGACTTTTCGACTTTTTGCATTTTATAAAAAGTCGACTTTTCGACTTTTTTCATTTAATTAAAAGTCGATTTTTCGCCTTTTAATATTTTATAAATAGTCGACTTTTTTCGACTTTTCGACTATTTTTGACTTTTTTCGACTATTTTCGACTTTTTCCGACCAGAGTTAAAAATTATAAAGTTGCCAGAAGCGTAAATTTATAATGTTGCCATTTAACATTTTATTATTATTATTATTATTATTTAGGTATTTTATTTATATTTTTTCTATTTGTTGCAATTTTTTGATTTTTTTCGACTTCTTTCTATTTTCGACTTTTTCCGACTATTTTCGATTTTTTTCGAATTTTTCAACTTTTTCCGACTTTGTTCGACTTTCCGACTTAACCCACTTTTTCCGACTTTTTTCGACTCTTTCCGACTTTTCGACTTTCCGACTTTTATTTACAAAGTCGACTTTCCGACTTTTATTTACAAAGTCGACTTTTCGACTTTTTTTCATAGACGATAGTCGAGTTATCGACTTTTTTGGAACAAAATAGTCGACTTCGACTTTTTTCGACAAAAAGTCGATTGTTCGATTATTCGAAAGTCGATTTATAGAACCCTACTATTTTGTTGATACCTATGTATTGTTGTTTGTTTTTTCATTATTTGTTGTTGACTAAGTAAGTTGTTATCATTCTTGTTCTACCTCCATTTAACAAACTCTCATTCATATGACGTTTTCTGTTTTCAAATGTACCCAATACTCATTTACTTAGAATATTGTTATTAAACATTTCTTTTAAATAAATACCTATTTCTTCAAAACAAAAACAAAGTCATAAAAAGAACATAAATTACATATTATTATTTGCTTTTTAATAAACACATACATTGCCAAATGAACTCTCTCGAACAGTGTTACCAGAAAGAAAAACTTGTTTGTTTTTTTTGTGTTTACAAAAATAATAACAACATTTTTACTTCTCTCTCTCTCTTTTTCTTATCTTTTGCAAATACAATACAAATTAAGTACAATAAAATACATATAAATAAATGTTTTTATTAAAATTTTGAGTTAATTTTTTTTGCTGATTTATTATAACGTCATTATATTTACGCTTATTGTTTTCTGTTGTTGTTTTTAAGTATAAACAGAAACAGAAGCTTGCCATTTGCAAACAAAGTAGGTACATACACAATTTTATCTCACATTAACAATTAACGTCATTAATTTTATTTTTATAAAAGTGTAAGAGAACAAAGAGTGTATTTTTATAGTTATCTTCATTTCTAGCTTGATTTTTATTTTTGGATTGTTTATAACTTAGATGCTTTAAGGAATTTCTTTAAATGATTTTTAATTTTTGGAAAATACCTCACGTCATAGCAAAAAAATCGCAAGTTTAAAAAGTTTTACAAATCCATTGATGTTTGCCACTAACAAAGTGGCAAACATCATCATCTTTAATTAGTTTTCTTTAAGGCGGTTTTCTTACTACTCAGTTAAACCAGGGTTAACTTGCTTTTATATTAAACTCGGAACAAATTTAAGCAGACTTTAACTGTGTTTTTCAGTTATGATTCTAGAATTAGAAAACTTTGTTAGTATTGCCAACTTTTCACTCAAAAACATAAACAATGAACAGCTGTTTTTTTGCAAGCATTTTGTAATTTTGGAAAAATGTTAAATAAACATTTAAAACAGTAATAAATAAAACAAAACAAATCAGAAAATTGCAGTTTACTTAAAATATTAAGTTTTTGTTCTTCCGAAATCTTTGTTTTATTGTTTTTGTTTATTATGTTTTCTTACTTATAACTTGAGTTTAATTGGCCAATAACACTCAGTTAAACTAAGATAATAAGTAACGTTACTGTTTAATAAAAAACACTAAGGGCGAGTTTTTCTGATAAAGATAATCTTCATTCTTTGGTTAAACCTGGTTTAATATATTTTTTGTGTTTTTCAGTTATCTGTAAAGTTACTTATTATCTTAGTTTAACTGAGTGTAATTGGCCAATTAAACTTAAGTTATAAGTAAGAAAACATAATAAACAAAAACAATAAAACAAAGATTTCTGAAGAACTAAAACTTAATATTTTAAGTAAATTGCAATTTTTTTAATCTAACAGCAAGTTAAGCCTAGTTTAACTGAGGACTAAGAAACCCGCCCTAAATATATACATATTAAACTAGGTTTAAAGAAAGAATGTAGATTATCTTTATCTCAAAAACCCGGCCTTAGTGAGATATTGAGTTCGATTAAACTAAAAAACAGGCTGAAATAACATCCTACTTTCTTTTTTTCCTTTGTATCAGTTAGCAAAGCTATTGTCAGATAATTCTTCATATAATTATTAAATTGTCATCTTTTTCACCTTTTCTTAATTTGATTTAAATATTATACATAATTACATACATATTAAACACCATTTCAGTTTCTTTAACAAATTATTATTTTCTATTTATTTTAGACAATCAAATGATGTGGAATGGCACATGGGAACGTGGTCTAACTTATGAATGTCGTTCATTACTTTTTAAGGCACTTCATAATCTTATCGAAAGGTATGAAATGCAAAAAAAAAAAAAAAAACAAAATATAATTTAAAATATTTAATAAATGTATATGATTTTAATATTCTTATAGATTTGTGCTTACAAAAGATATTGTACGCTTTGGCAAATGGTTTGTTCAACCCTGTACTTCAAATGAACGAATATTTGGAAGAAGGTTAGTAGTTATTGGAAATAATTAAATTTATGAAGATATATGTATTAAAAAAGAACGAAATATTGAGCATTACTTAAATGCAATCTAGTTTATAGTATTGAATATAGTTTTGACTATAGTTTCATCTATAGTACTTATTAGAGTTCCGTATATATTCTAGTGTACATAATAGTTTAGTTGCTGATGTTGTTGTAACAGCTAAAACTATACAATGTCCAGGCCTAAAAATTGGGCTACTTCAACTGGATGTTTTTATAAATTAAGTAGGGTGTCATTAGGGCCTGACCACATGCAGGACATTCGTTGGGGACGGCACGGTGTATACGTGCCCAGTCCCGATCTTAGTTGTGCCAGAACTACTCTTGTTGTCCGCGGCAGGTTTTCTTCCGTGTCTGCTATGGGCGGTGGGCGACCTCCAAGTACGACATTTATGAGGTATCCTGCGACCGCGGAATTGTGGCGTCTCTATGAATGTCGTTCAAAGCTGTCGAATACGAGGACTGATCCAGTGGATTTTGCACATATCCTCATATGTTTTCCTCGTATATACGAAGATCCTTCCTGACATGCCTCGGGGGAGTATCCAACTGTATGATGTTAAATTTGGGATGACTCCTCCGAAGACATCTCAGGTGAAACTGTTTGATCAAAATGACATTATGGAGGACCTTCATTTCCTCGTGCTGATGTGGGTAGCCCGATATAGTCCTTAGGCGGCATTTTGGCAGCTTTGAATGATATCCACTGGGTATCACTTAGCGAAAGAGACCACACTGGGGCAGCATAATTAATCACTGACCGACCAATCGTTTTATATGTAGCCAACAAGGCTTCTTTATCCATACCCCAAGTGCTGCCGGCCTGCGCTTTTGGGACCTTGTTTCTACTTCGCAACTTGTGCGTGATTGCAGTGGCGTGAGCCGAGAAAGTAAAGAGGCTGCTGCACGGTCGAAATTTGGGCTCCATCGACCACGATGATAAGATTTAGATTTCCTACCTTCGTCAAGGTGTTAAAAAGTGTTGTTGACGACTTCGCTGGTGATAATTTGCATGTTACGCGCAGTGATGAACTGATATATTTCATGGAGATAACCATTCATCAGAACGCATAATTTTCTTTCGTCTAATCTCTTGTCTATTCTATATTTTAGTTTACAACAACTAATGTAGTCTAGTTTATAATCTATAGTTAAGTTTTTAGTTTTGACATAAGTTTAGACTTTAGTCTACAAATTATAGGATTATTATCTTAAAATAAATTCAGTTATTAAATTTCATTAAATTAACTGAGTTTAAATAATTAATCCTAGATTAAATTACAAGTTCTCTGTGAATAAATTGTGAAGTTATAAATTTATTCATCGTTCAACATGTAACAATTGCAATTAGTTAATTTTTATAATTAAAAAAAATGGATTTTATATTTGTGAATCAACTCGATTATTAAATATATAAATAATCTGAGTTTAAATAATAAATCCTAGATTAAACAACAGGTTCTCTGTGAATAAGTTGTGAAGTTATAAATTTATTCATCGTTCAACTTGTAACAATTTTTGTTTAACTAAAAATTAAAATATTTTTTACGTTTATTTAAATGGATTATTATTTGAAAATCAATTTAATTATTAAAAAAGTACAAATAAACTGAGTTTAAATAATAAATCCTAGATTAAACAACAAGGTCTCTGTGAGTAAATTATAAAGTTTTAAATTTATTCATCGTTTGCTTGTAACAATACTTTTAATTATGTAAATTTATTATTATTTTTATTATTATGGATAAAAACTTAATTATTTTCTATTAATTTTTTATTACTTTTTTTCAGCTCTCAACATTTATCATTCTCATTTACATTCTTTGTACATGGAGATACTGTATGTGCATCCATTGATTTGAGAGAACATCCAGCAGTGCGTCCATTAACCAAAGAACATTTAACTGAAGCTGCCGCTGCATTTGCAGCCGCTGCCTCAAATGCAAATTCACCTGAACAACAAACATCACCAAATTCACCCAATGCTGCAGCTGCTCATGCAGCAGAGGGTATTAAAAATGAAAATGCATCATCTAATAATAACAATAACAATAATAATAATACCAGCAACAATAATAGTAACAACAATAGCAGCAGCAGCAACAATAACAACAACAGCAATAGCGTTAATCCAAAACCTCGTAAAGTAATATTGGCACCATTTGGTATGGCAGCCACTCTAACGGGCAACAGTTATAAAACAAATGATCCAATGGCGGAAAAAATACTTGATGACTGGGCTTCATTTTTCCCATTGTGCAATAAAGAGAACAGTGATGTGCCGCCAGTTGTAGAAGTTATAGCTGGTAAGATCTTTTCATTATTAATCTTTTTAAAATCAATTGAATAAAATATAACTTTGTTTTTAAATCAGGCGGTCATAAAATGTATCATCCATCAATTTATGTACTAGTCACTGATTTGGATGATATGGAAGAAATGGAAGCAGCTGCCTCTCAAAAGTGTCCTCTCGGTACAT
This sequence comes from Lucilia cuprina, assembly GCF_022045245.1. Taxonomy (NCBI): domain Eukaryota; kingdom Metazoa; phylum Arthropoda; class Insecta; order Diptera; family Calliphoridae; genus Lucilia; species Lucilia cuprina. The sequence goes on from NC_060953.1 coordinate 58,517,187, forward strand.
CTTCATCAGCGGAAGCTGCTGCTCTGGCAGCACTTTCATCGGCTAATCAAACAACGTCTTGTAGTGGTGGTGGTGGTGGTAACACCCACAATAATCACAGTTACAATGACTCTAGAAAACCTCTAATGGAAAATTTCTCCAATAATAAACTACCAACCATAAATGGAACAAAGTCATCTTTGGCTCATATGGTTGAACGTTTAAAAATAGATCGCAGTAAAGTTCAACCGTATTATGATACACAAACACGTAATTTTACCTGCAATACGACAAATATTCATGCCCCGCCCCAGGCAGCATGTGAAATGCCTGAAAGAGCTTGGCAAGATTGTGTCACAAATGTTTTGCATGTTCAACATAGTTTAAATGGCACAATTCTGTCCACCTCCTCCTCTTCAAATTCATTAGCAGCCAACACCAACAACTCATCCACCTCTAACACAACTTCCTCCAATACGTCAACAACATCAGCCGTAACAACTACAACGTCATCTTCGGGCATTAATAATAATGATAATAATGCTACGACAAGCGAAGGAATGGATCAAACGGATAATGTTTCAAATAGTGTTGACATTAAACCAAATACTTCAACTTTATCTCAAAAGCAACAGCAACAACAGATTTGGGGTTTTGTGGATCCTACACAAAAAGCTCCATGTATATGCACAAAGTAAGCAAAATTTTATTGTTCTCAATTTACATTTGACTATTTTTTTCTTTTTAACTAAAAGAATAACACCCGTAAAAACATTTTTTGTTTGAAGATTTCTGCAATATGTGTTTAGTCGAAACATAAAATGTTTTCTCATTATTAGATTTTAGGCTTCAATAATTTAACTACATCTGAACCAGAACTCAAGTCTATAATCTGAACTAGAACTGAACTGAACTAGAACTGAACTAAACTAGAACAGAACTGAACTAGAACTGAACTACGTTCCCACGACAATTGGATCTTCGCTCCGGAACGACCCGAGTCAAACTTGGCCAAAGATTGTCAACCCAGCGACAGCTGTATCAACCGAAAGTTTTTTCCCCAGGCCACAGTCGATCTGTTACAACAACAGAACTGAACAAGAACTGAACTAGAACTGAACTAGAACTGAACTAGAACTGAACTAGAACTGAACTAGAACTGAACTAGAACTGAACTAGAACTGAACTAGAACTGAACTAGAACTGAACTAGAACTGAACTAGAACTGAACTAGAACTGAACTAGAACTGAACTAGAACTGAACTAGAACTGAACTAGAACTGAACTAGAACTGAACTAGAACTGAACTGAACTGAACTAGAACTGAACTAGAACTAAAACTGAACTGAACTAGAACTAAACTAGAACTGAATTAGAACTCCAAATGTTTAAGTCTCAATATCTATTTGTTTGTCAAATTTAATCTTTCTTTTTGCAAATCTGTAGCTTTCCTTCAGTGTTAATTTAATCAAGAATATGAATACATTTATTCACATTTTTGTTTAAGGCATGCAAAAATATTCAAACAAATTCAAATAAAGCTGATACTTTGTTTTTTTTTTTTCAAATTTCTACTGCATGTCACTGATGTTTTTGTGTTAAAATATTTTAGTAGTTTGAATACTTAAAAATTGAACAGTTGCAATATAAATTAAAATGCTCTAAATGCTTTAGATGCTAAATTCTTTAACTCACCATTTAATTTTTTTTAAGTTGTGTTAAAATATACCAAAAAATATATTTATAAAATTATGTAACAAGAAATATAATGTATATTGAAATATTTGGTATTAAAAAACAACAAAACAATGAAAACAAATACAAAAATTTTTAGTTTTCAATTTAGCTCAAAATCAACGTCAGCAGTTACTGCATCCTTTTCAACATCGGTAAACTTTGCCGCAAGTGTTAATATGGGTGTCACACCAACAACTAGCGTTGGCTTATCGTCTTTGAGTCCTTCATCAACGTCTGCCATGGCAGCTGCGGTAGCTATGCGTTTAGGCAGTAGTTCCATGTCAATGGCTTTAAATAAAACTCATACATTTGGTTCGTCTACTTTGCATCACAATCTTACACATCCACAACAACAACAACATCAACACCAATTCAGCAGTGGTAATGCAGCCGGAGCCGTTAGTCATTATACAAGACCATCTACACCCTTAAGTCAACAACAGCAGGGCGATAATATAAAAACCAACTCATTACGTTTAAAAAGAATACCATTTCATAAACGACATTTGGATATTATTGATCATGATTGCTGCGATGTTGTAGACAATATTGACGCGTCACAACAGCAACAACGCAGCACTTCTATTCGCTTTTCGAATACAGCTATAACAACAACAAATACCAGCCAAAATAACAATAATAATAATAATAGTAGTATAAATTCTAAGAATTCTTCCTCCTCTCAATTCACTACCAATAATAATAATACTACTACTACCACCAACACCACGACCACTTCTTCAAATAAATCCAATAATCCTGCCGCTTGTTATTCAGCATCATTTAATCAAAGTTCTTCTTGCTCTTCAGACACTATACCAAAACAAAGGTTTGTTTTGTCTTATTTAAAATTCTCTACTATATAGATATTTCTCGACATGTGTTCTGATCAAATCAGTCGCATTAGTCAGTCAACTGAAATATCATTCAATCAGTCAATTTTCGCTGTGTACTTTTTTCACCATAATGTATATTAAAACAAACCCCCGCTCTCCTTAAATACATTTTTTTCAGTTCAACTAATTTCACCTTTGATTGTATAATTTGTAAAATGTAAAATGGTTACTGCAATCATGCAAATTTAAATTTATTTACTAAACTGAGTTTATGGGTCTTGAAAACATCAACAACATGTGTATAAATCCACCACAAAAAAGTCATTAAAACAAATTATATTCACAACAAAATATCGCCAGTTATCGCCAAACAGCAAACAAAAACTAGTATATAACATTATAATAATCTCACCACCACTACACCAAAAAAATAAGCTTAACATTATTCAAATCGTTCAAACGTTTACATATAAAAAATTGTAAATTATTGAGATTCTTCTTTACTTTTTTCTGTTGTATAAAAATCTTTTTCTCAATATTGATGTAATATTGGTATTTGATCGTAGTTTTTAATAATCTTTGGTATGGGATTTTTATTAGCGTATACATAGTTTACAAATGTAAAAAAAAGTCACAAGAAAGTCAAATAAAAGACCATAAATTCTGCGAACTGTCAAGCAAAAATATTTATGTTTAAATTAGTTTTATGATTTTAAGCTTTTAAAACTTTATAAAACTATATGTACATATATACATTTTTACTTTAAATATATAACGGTAAATGGTTAACAAAACGCATTAACTGAACATAGTATTGTATGCATGCTTCTTTAGCTTACTTAAAGTTTAAATATTTTTGACATTCTTTCATGATCACTTTGTGAAACCTCAATGAACTTGAACTGAACTAGAACTGAACTAGAACTGAACTAGAACTGAACTAGAACTGAACTAGAACTGAACTAGAACTGAACTAGAACTGAACTAGAACTGAACTAGAACTGAACTAGAACTGAACTAGAACTAAACTAGAACTAAACTAGAACTGAACTAGAACTGAACTAGAACTGAACTAGAACTGAACTAGAAGTGAACTAGAACTAAAACTAGAACTAGAACTGAACTAGAACTGAACTAGAACTGAACTAGAACTGAACTAGAACTAGAACTAGAACTAGAACTGAACTAGAACTAGAACTGAACTAGAACTGAACTAGGACTGAACTAGAACTGAACTAGGACTGAACTAGAACTGAACTAGAACTGAAATAAAGGAATAATGAACTAGAGTGTTGTTGGGTTTAAGTTTTTAATTTAGACCCATCAAGGCCGGCCCAGTTCAGCATAAGTTGGCTCAACTCGGATATGTAAAATGGAAACGATTCCTATTCTTGCTTGTGATCAGCTCATCAGACAAGATGTAACTAATAACTAAATTAAACACTTGGACTTAATGGATGTAATATTAATAAAGAACTAGAACCTCTATTTGTCTTAAACTTAATTTTATAATTACAAAATAAATAAACAGGAAATCTTAGTAAAACATCATCATTGAAAACTGCAAAAAAGTGTAAAGGTCTTAAAACAAACTATAAGTTTTCATTGTTTTTAGAATTTACTAAAATGGTTATGGCACTAATGCATGATTTGTATCTATTTTATATAGATATATGTATATGTAATTTTCTCTTTGTATGCTATATTTTATAATGGATGTGGTTATAAATTGTAAAAACAAATATTGTACATTTTGGTAGTTAGAGCATTTTAATTATTATAATTATTTATTACATTAAGAAGCCCCATTTTTAGTAAGAAAATTAAATTTATAAATTTTTAACAAATGTTAAATAATTATAAATATTTACTAAATAAAAATATTTTTTAACAATTGAAAATGAAATATTAAAAAATATAAAAAAATTAATATAATTTACAGGTCATTGACTTCATCACAAACACCGTCTTCTGGGCAAACACCTGGTCATGGTACACCATTACAAGGTGGTATCTCAAGTTATTCCCGCAATTCATTAATTGATTGTATGCCAATACCATCAGTGGGTTCACCAGGTACACCCGCTGCATCACCCCATCCAAATTCAGCATTATCTCAGCCAACATCAGTACCACCAGCCGATCAAGTAAGTGTTGATATTTTTTTCGAGTAAAAAAAGTTTCTTTATAAAAAAATAATTGTTTATTCTTTTTACAGCTTTTATCAATGAGTCCACGTGCTCCCACATCAGTATCGAATTTGCAACAACCTCCCACACCAATAGATCATTTATTGGATAAAAATACTCCAGCTCCTACTCCAACAGATCAACACGATAATAAGAGTATAACAGCATCACCTTACGTTCATCCTACGCCAAGTGTAGAGCCTCCCCCATCAGTGGAAGGAATGCACAATACTATTGGCGGTGGAGGTGTTGGCGGTAATATGGGTCCTGGTAGTGTGCCACCACCCTCAAGTGTTGGTCGTTGTACACCTACTCCTCAACAGCAACAGCAACAACAGCATCAGCAATGTGGTTCCATTTCTGTTAAGAAATTTGATTTACAACCTGCATCCTTACCCACACCCCTTAACAATGCTAATATGCATATGTCAGGAAATGCCACGAGCAGCAATTGCCCAACTAACAATTCAATTGATATTAAACTTGAGTCCACAGCCAACAGCAACAACATCAATAATCCCAACTGCATTATGAACAGTTCGGTTTTACCAAATAACAACGTGAATAGAAATGAATCCCCACTGTCTTCAGCCACAAATGCAATGCAAAATTTTTTGAATTTATATAAACCGCCAAAAATCAATGTTAAAGATATTGATTCGGTCGCTAATGAAGATTGCCTCAAGTTAGATGTACTTTATGATTTTACTGTACAAAATGCTTGGTAAGTATTCATTTTTTTCCGCAGTAAAATAAAGTATATAGAACTTTTAAAGGGATATTTTCTATGGAGCATTTAGTTAATATCATCTTGGGTTCTTAGATTAATGTTATTGATTTAAATTAAACATTATGACTTACATATAATCGAAGAAAAATACGTTTGTATTTAAATTAAATCAACAGTTTAATTAAAATTATAAATTACTTGAATTGTGATAAAACTGAGCTAGAGATTACTGGAACTTAACTAGAGAACTATAACTGAAACTAAACTAAAATTAAACTTGTATCGAACTGAAACTAAACTAGAACTTAAGTAGAACTGAACTTGAACTAGAACTGAACTTAAGTAGAACTGAACTTGAACTAGAACTGAACTTAAGTAGAACTGAACTTGAACTAGAATTGAACTAGAACTGAACTAGAACTGAACTAGAACTGAACTAGAACTGAACTAGAACTGAACTAGAACTGAACTAGAACTGAACTAGAACTGAACTAGAACTGAACTAGAACTGAACTAGAACTGAACTAGAACTGAACTAGAACTGAACTAGAACTGAACTAGAACTGAACTAGAACTGAACTAGAACTGAACTAGAACTGAACTAGAACTGAACTAGAACTGAACTAGAACTGAACTAGAACTGAACTAGAACTGAACTAGAACTGAACTAGAATTGAACTAGAACTGCACTATAACTGAACTAGAACTGAACTAGAACTGAACTAGAACTGAACTAGAACTGACCTAGAACTCAACTAGAACTGAACTAGAACTGAACTAGAATTGAACTAGAACTGCACTATAACTTGAACTGAACTTAACTAAAACCGAATTCAAACTAATGTCGAACTGAACTAATATTTTCCCAAAACAAAATTTAATGCGAATTCATTTCTTAAGGACAAATGGGCACTTAGTTTTTTTTAATTAATTAAAATATTAAATTCTTTTAGGGCTAATCATCCTGTTAAACGTTTTAAACCCAACGAAATCTCAAAACAATGTCGAGTAATGTGCACAAAAAAGCTCTATGAAGGTCATACGCACACAAAACCTCGAATGCCTTCGCCTCGTTCAGTTTACGGATCGCAACTATCTATAGATCCCACAGCAGCAATGGCCTGTAATTCAGGAAATATTGATCCAAACGTCAATATGGGTACAGGTTTAGTGGGAATAGCGGCAAGTGGCATTTCGTCGTCATTGGGAAACAATCAAATTGATTGCAAAAATAATGACAGTTCGATGAGTTCTGGTATTGGTGGCGGTGGTATGATGGGAGGAGGTGTTAATTCCTCTGTATCGGGAAATTTCTTTGAAGAACTTGATATAAAAACCGAAATGATGTCTGGCATGGGTACTTCATCGACGTCGCCGTGTAAAGATTCGAAGAGTGGCATAGGTGGCAATCTCTTTACCGTAGAGGGCTTAAATCCTTCCCCAAATGATTTAGAACAATTGTTCGAGACTTCCTCCAATGATGAATGTGGAAGTGTACAAATACACACGCCGCCAGATTCCAACAATCCATCAAATGGTTGTGCCATCACCACCAATACTATTGATGAATTGAAACGTACAACAAATACCGCATTAGTGGGCACCGCTGGTGTTCAGGGAAATAGTAGCGCAGCAACCAACGCCGCTGTTATGGCTGCTCTACAAAATTGTAATAACACCAATACTTCCGCAGCGGTTGTAACGTCTTTAAACAATAGTGCCGGTAGTCTGTCATCGGGCCTAGGTGGTGGTATTGTTGGTGGTGCAAATACCATTCAGGCTGAGGACTTGACGAAAATGTTTCCTACACCGCCCTCTCATGAACAGCACCATCCGAATTCCAGCCCTTGTCAAATGGACATACAAATGACTGATCTAAGTGTCATTACATCGTCGACTATAATGGGCCAGACACTAGATACCTGTTTGGGTATAAGTGGTATGCTAAAAATGAAGCAGGAGTATTCTATTGAACTGGGCAGTCCCGTGGAAGAGCCTATAGAAGATTGGTCATATGTGTTTCGGCCACCGCAACAGGCGAAATTTGTGGGTTCCTCGAAATATGCACCACTAACAAATTTGCCCAGTCTAACCATGCCACCTTTGGTTATACCGCCCAACTGTCTATACAAACCGTCGTGGCAGCAGCCCAGAAATACCCACCAACAGCAACAACAACAACAACAGCAACATCAATTGCAGCAGCAACAGTTACAGCATCATCAGCAACAACAGCAGCAGCAACAACAACAACATCAACAATTGCATGAACTGTTGTCAGCGGCTCCTCGAACACCCTTACAACAACAGCAGCCACGTACACCATTAGGTCCTATGTCTTCGTCGCCTATGCACAATACTGTACCTACTCCACTTAATAGTGGAGGAGGTGGTGGTAGCTTATTGTTAAATCAACTGAATTGTCCGCAGGCTGCTCTCACCAATACCCCACCAACTATGCAACAACTAATGCAGCGTCCTGGTATGTCACCTATATCACCTGCAACACATGTGCCGTTCCCCCACACGAGCCCCATGATGCATCAGCAACAACAAAGACAAACACCCATACATCCGCCACCTCCATACGAAGTTGCCGTCTCCAGTCCTGCCTTATCTACAGCTTCTTCGACTCCAGCGTATCTCAACAGACCGTATCATTCACAAGAGCCACCGCAAACACCACAAAGTGTTAACAATCAAATGCAGACCATTGGTGGGCCACACAGTGTACCGGGTGGTAATCGCGAAACCCCCAGTCTGGGATATTATGCCGGAGCTGGTAGCAGTAATAGTAACAGCAATAGCAACTCCATAACGCACGGACTGCCCGAAGTGAGTTCGGTAATTGTTAATATTCTGCTATACGATACGGCATTGAATGTTTTCCGTGACCACAACTTTGACAGCAGTACGGTGTGTGTTTGTAATGCGGATAATCAACATTTCGGTAATATACGTGGTTCTGATTCGGGGGTATATGTGCCGTTGCCGGGTACTACTTTCAATCCCACATCATCATCATCTTTGGCAACGTCGTCGAATGCATTACGTGCCCTAAGTGCCTTTGGTTCGGTGGGATTAGGAGGAGGTTTAGGTGGAGGCGGAATTGCGAATTCGCTCGACTCGCCCGCCTCGTTGGCTGGAGCAGGCTCCAGTTCTTCCACAACACCCTCTACCACAACGCCAGCCAATAATGCACAACAATACATCACCGGTTATGTGGACGATGATGCTGTAGAGTGCACCTGTGGTTTCAGTGCCGTCATCAATCGACGTTTGGCCTGTAAAGCGGGTCTATTCTACGAAGATGAAATGGAAATAACTGGCATTGCCGAAGATCCCGGTCGCCACAAAAAACATTCCTTATTGACGTTAATAACTACGCTTACATCGAAGGCCATTAATAATAACAACAATAACAATGGAGTTATAGACAAGTCAGTGGAACAGGTGGCGTATTCCATATTTGATTTACTGCTTGAACAGTGTTCCATTATACAAACGTCTAGCAGTGCTATACATCGTTCTTTACAACGTCACCGACGAAGGTTGGCGAAAAAATCACAAAAACCCCAATCGGTAGCAGCCATTGCCAACGTGCTAGAGTACATCGATGCCAATGATATTATTGCCTTGGCTTTGGAACAAGCCCGTTTGGCATTTGATAGCACACGCATGGATATTATGGAACAACAAGTTGTACCCTTCTCTACTCACCGCAAGCAAACAGGAAACAACCAGTTGGCTTTGACTTTAACGGGGCGAATAAATGTTCACAAATGGCCTTATATATCGGTGGGTTTTTCGCGCAGCAACAAAGATATCGTCTCAACCATGAAGTCCGTGCAACCCATGCTACAAAATGCATTCCATTCAAAATCTCGCAATGCTGCCGGCGCCAAAGATGCCACATACATTGTCAATGGTCCTTTGACGTGGCGGCAATTTCATCGACTCGCTGGTCGAGCTTCCGGACAATGTGAACCTCAGCCTATACCTTCGGTTATAGTTGGTCACGATAAAGACTGGATTTCGGTAGCTCCATTAGCGATTCACTATTGGGATAAATTTCTACTCGAACCATACTCATATGCCAGAGATGTGGTCTATTTGGTAATGGTGCCAGACAACGATTATATCTTGAGTAAAACGAAAACCTATTTTAAGGAATTAAGTAGCACTTATGAGATGTGCAAACTGGGTAAACATGCACCAATTTGTGGCTGGAATGGCATGTTAACTGTACAACAAAGATCGCCGACAGAAAAACCATTTACAACAACCATAGACAATTGGTTGCGGTCCATAGACGACACCGTACTGGCAGAACAATTAAGACTTTATGCATATGCCTTCCAACATCAGCTGGCTCCTTACCTTAATCGGGTACCAAACGATAAGACTCTACTCAATCCTCTAGATAATAATACGCGCAACTCGTCAGCAGGCAGTAATGTTACAGCATCCTCTACATCTTCATCATTATCGGGCAATGGTGGAGGCTCTAACCCTGGCCAGGACAATAGCGAGCAACGTGGTAACATGGCAGCTTCCGATCATTCCACCAGTATGGACCATAGTGGCGGAGACCATTCCCAACACTCCAGCCATTCGGGCACCGACGCTCAAGGAAATCTAAATGAAAACAAACCTACAACGGAAAAACCAGATGTTAAGCCTCCCCTCATATTGGGAGATCCTCTGGGTGTGGCCGAATGTTTGGAAGAAGTCAATCCCACGGCTATAGTACTTTATGTAGTTGAACCCTTTACTTATGGTTCTGATTCGCCCGATTTGGAAAGAATGGCATGCATTGCCCTGCTACGAATGTATTCGGAACTTTTGAAAACCATACCAGAATCGGTAAGATCTCACATAAATATACAGATAATTTCGTTAGAGTCAATCCTGGAGTTGGGATGTTCACGTAATCGCAAACGATTTTCCGATGAAATCAAATGTTTGGCTTTGAACATATTCTCACAGTGCAAACGACATATGGTACATGCACAGGCGGTTAAAAGTCTAACCGGCTTTGGCACCGCTGCCAATGTAGAAGCCTTCCTAAAGACCAAAGACGAAAAGAATAGGAGACCATATAAAATGTATACACCACCCTATATACTCGCCCCCATGCATGAGAAAAACGATAAAACAGATTTTTCACGAGCAGCTTTAGGTGGTATGCGCGGCAATCCCAACGATCAAAAATACTCTGTCATGTATTGTAACTACTGCCTGAGTGAAGATCAATCTTGGCTACTGGCCACCGTCACAGATGATCGTGGTGAAATGTTGGAGAAAAGATGCATCAACATTGATGTGCCGAATCGTACAAGACGTCGTCGTGCCCCTGCCAGACGTATAGGTCTCAAGAAACTCATGGACTATATATTAGGTCTAATTTCACAGACGACACAAACATGGCGTCTGGTAGTGGGTCGTATCGGCCGCATTGGTCACAATGAACTCAAGTCCTGGTCATATTTGTTGGGAAAATCGAATCTACAAAAGGTTACCAAACAACTTAAAGATATGTGTAAACAATGTCAACTGATGTATCCTCCCACTATATTGAGCGCTTGTTTAGTTACCCTAGAACCAGATGCAAAACTGCGTGTTATGCCCGATCAATTTACACCTGATGAACGATTCTCACAGATATCCATACAGAATCCTTTATCAACACCACAGGATGTTACTTGTACTCATATCCTAGTATTTCCCACAAGTGCTGTATGTTTGGTAGGTGTTGTTGCGTGCGTTATTGGATTTCAATTTTCAAAATATTTATTTTCTGTTTTTTTTTTTCATCTTTTAGTCATTTACACGTCAATTCCAAAATGAAACCCAAGTTGATCTTGATGAAGATTTTATTAATTTCGGCAACGATGAAGATGAAAATGATGTTTTCAAAGATGCCGATCTAATGGATGATTTATTAGGTCAATGGGATAATGGTGGTGGTACAGGTGAGTAGTGTTGGTTTAAATACAATTTTATTGTTTTTGTATATTCATTTTTGTATTACGATTCTTTTTTAGGTCGCGGCATGTCTAATCACAATAGCCCCGATCGCATAGAGGACAATCGAAGTTGGCAAAGTGTTGGTGGCAATAATTTCAATTCTGCCCAACATCAGGATATTGAAGAGGTTAGTGGGTTTTTTTAAATCTACAACAGAATTGACTATAGTCCTGATTGTAGACGAGATTATTGTTGAGATTATAGTCTAGACTATAATAGACTAGGTTATACTATAAACTAGGCTATTAAGTAGACATTAGTGTAAACTTGCTCCTGACTAGAGTCCAGTCTATAGACTGGTCTATAGTCGAGAATATAAACTAGACTATTGTCGAGATTATAACTAGAATATATGTAGTTCAGTTTAGACCATGGATAAGACTTTCGACAAGTCTATAAGCTAGACTAGGCTGTAGTATAAAAAACTAAAGATTAGATTAGACTTTATAATATATATAATATTGACTGAGATCTTAATATCTTGTTTTTTTATTAACGCAGGTCGGTCAAATAAATCAACAACCTTTAGCAGTTGGCTATATGGTCTCAACTGCACCTACCGGCCGTATGCCTGCATGGTTTTGGTCCGCCTGTCCACATTTGGAAGATGTATGTCCGGTATTCTTAAAAACAGCACTGCACATACATGTACCGAATATACAAACGCCCGATGATATACTCAACTCAACAAATGCTCATTCGTCAGCTACTGATCATCCGTTAGACTCTACGCTGACTGCCGATGTTTTACGTTATGTACTTGAGGGTTATAACGCACTATCGTGGTTGGCATTAGACTCGAATACCCATGATCGTTTATCATGTCTACCCATTAATGTACAGACCCTAATGGATCTCTATTACTTGACAGCTGCAATTACTTAAAAATACAAGAAACAAAAACAAACTAACTAACGGAAAGAAGAAAGAAAAAAAGTGAAAAGAAAATCTATAAAAAAATATTACGATTTGTATTTAAATATTTGTTTTTTTTTCGTTCCATTATTATGATTTAATTTATTAAATTTTCTATGGTTTATTATTGTTTTTACACAACAATAACTCACACACACACACTCATCATGTGTATTAAATTAAAAGCATGTTTTTGTTTTTTGCAAGATTTAGTTTTTTTTTTCTTAAATTATATTTTTATACATATTTTTTTTTAATTTTCATTTCTGTGATATTCAGAAAATCCTAATAATTGTTTTATTAAAATTGCTCCCTTTTATTCTTTACTGGTTGATAACTCTCCCTTTTGCCCTACATAATAATTAAATTTTTATTTGTTTTGTATGAAAATTTTATATTAATTTGAAAAAATAATACACACACACACACCTAAAAACAAATACATTAAAAAGAAACAAAATTTTATGCTTCCGTTATTTTTCGGACTTTCAAACGAGGCTTTTTCAGTCAGACATATTAAAACATATCCTTTTCCTCTTACTGTTTCTCTAAAACATTTTTAAACATTTTGCCAAGTTGTAGATGCATGAGTTGATGACGTGACATATTTTTGAAACAAACCTTTTATAAACATTTGCTAATTTTTTTTATGCGTTTTTTTCTTTTATTATGTTTTCTTTATTATACTTTTAAATAATTTATCTTTTCTTTTTATATTTATTTAAAATATTTATGTTGTTTGTTAAAAATTTGTAAATTATATATATTTTGTATAAAAATTCTAAAACTTAAAAAAAAACATAATAATGTAAATGAAAATATATTTAATGATAAACACACACACACACACAAAGGATTAAAAATAATAAGCAAATTTAACACAATAAGATATTTTAAACAGAGGGTTTAAGTATTTTTCTATATAAAATACAAAGATTTAAAAATTAGTTTTAAATATTTCTTTTTATAACAAAATTTTAATGTTTATGTTAATTTTTATAAAAAAAAGAATCCTCTAAGAAGATGTCTGTCTATCTTATACAACATATAAAATTTGTTATTTTACTAAATTATAATGATGATTATGATGGCCTGGAAATTTGGCGTTATTTAGGTGAGTTCAAGAATATGTTTTTTACAAAGTTTTCAATTTTACACCTTTTTGAAAGAATTTTACATTATTTCTATAAAAAAAAATTGTCTTAAATAAACATTTTCTATAGAAAAGTTTGTGTTAAAAGAAAAAAATTTTGTTCCAAAGAAAGTTTTCTATACAAAAGTTTGGTTGCAATGTGCCTGTCCACACTAGGAAACTTTTTTTGGAAAACTTTTAATTTTGCGTGAGAGAGAAAGAATATCATTCATCTCCCTCGCCGAACGGAGTTTCCGAAATCGAAAACTTTTCTTGTTTTGTTATTCTTCTCATTCGTACAACAACAAATCAATGCAATTAATACATAGTTTCTGAAACAAATGTTTCTATGTGTGGACATTAAGGAAACTGCAAAAGAGAAATAAGAAAGAGTTTCTTGGTGTGGACGAGATTAATGAAAATTTTTTGTAAAAATAAAATATATTTTTGACAAATGTTTTCCTGTCGCAAATAAAAAAATTTTATTTATCCCAAAGAAATTTTTCTATAGAATAGTTTGTTTCAATTAACATTTTCTATAGAAAAGTTTGTGCCAAATAAATTTTCTATAGAAACGTTTGTCTTAAACAAAAAAAGTTTGTTCAACACAAAGAATATTCGTTGTTGAGTGCAGTTATTCGTAAATCATTGAATATGAACTAGATTTCTTTTCTTAAGAGACAAAATTGCAATACAATTTAAATGAAATCATAATTATTGAGATATATCTCGTAAGCATAGTTAATTTCTCTAGACAAAATGGTTGTCATATGAACTAAATTAGTTTTTGTATTAAGAGAATATGAAATGGTTGTTTTTTTGAAACGATTAAATCAAGTTTGATTCTAATTGTTTCACAAATGAAAGTTAAAAAATTTTAGAAATTTTTAAATTTATAGAAATTTGGCAGAAATTGATTCGAAACTATTAACTCGTTCGAAATTTGTACAAACAATTGTAGTCTCCAATTATTGCTGGAATTGGATTAGAAAACGACAAGAGAGAAATAAATTTAAACTATATAAAAGTAATTGAATTCCATTAATGCAATAAAAGTTTTCTATTGTTCGTTTTTATATGTATTGAATCAATTCCTTTTTTTGGATTCAAAATTGTTATTCCAACAAAAAACTGAATCGTAAGAAAAAAAAAAGAAGCAATTCAATTTTATTTCAGTGCTTTACGATTGTGTGTATTTTGCTTTACTATCGTAATTACGTTTTTGTAAATTGTTAATTTAGTAAAGGAGCTTCGAATCGACATGCCAAACGGAAAAAATTTTTTGAATAGGATTGAATATTTAATTCTAATATTAGAAATAAATTTCGAAAATTCAAAGTACATAATGTTCTTTTTGACGCAAGAAAAAGAAGATGTTCACCTCTAATCTGCATTTCGAGAACATTTAGGCATTCAGTTATGCAATGATCAAAAAAAAGTATTCCAACAAAAAACTTAATCGTAAGAAAAAGGAGAAGCAATTCCACCTCCTTTCAATGCTTTACGATTGTGTGTATTCTGCATTTCGATCGTAATTACTTTTTTGTAAGTTTCGATTTTCGATTCAAATTGAAATGCAGAATAGTGGCCGCTATACATTTCGTATCAATGCCTTACGATTATGCATATTCCGATTCCGATCGAAAGAGAAAATGTTTTTCTTAAAAAAAGAGAAAACAAAAACGAAAACTTTTACAAAATGATATCAATTTTGAAGTAGATTTGAAATTTGTTTAAAGTTATTGGCCACTTTGCTGCATTTCGATTACGTTTTCGCATTCAATAACGCAAAAATTAAAGAAAGGGTTTTCTACCGAAATCGTAAGAAAAAGAACAAAACATGGATTCAGCATTATGATCTAACTACGTTTATGTAGTTAGTTTGAAAGAAGGATGAATATACATAAAATCCGAAGTGTAATGCACCTAGACCTTTATCGGGTCTAATTTGCGCTTTTTAACCAGTTGCGCAGGTGGGAATCGATTCAACCAGCTCCGGTCTTCTAGACTAAAACACTAAACACTAAAATATCGGCCACGTTTTTGTATGTTTTCATTTTCATCACCTCTATTCTGCATTTCGATTACGGTTTCGCATTCAGTTACGCAACGATCAAAAATTGCAATTACAACAAAAGAAAAACGGAATCGTAAGAAAAATAAGAAGCAACGTCATTTTATATTAATGCTTTACGAGTGTGTGTATTCTGCTTTTCGATAGTAACTGTGTTTTTTGTAAGTTGTAATTGTAGTGACGGAGTTTCGAATCGTAATGCAGAATAGAGGTAAATAAAAGAACGTCGAATTGAAAACAAAACGAAAAGCAGATTATCATATTTCTTTTCGAAACGAAATGCATGCATTCAAGCCTCTAGTAGGCGATTCATTCGCCTCTATTCTGCATTTCAATTCGAATCGAAATTTTCTCCCTTTGGCAACTTTGGTATTCTGCATTTCGATTCGACACTCCGTCACATAAACAACAACATACAAAAACGTAGGTACGATCGTAACACAGAATACACACATTCGTAAATCATTGAAACGAAATGGAATTGCTTCTTCTTTTTCTTCCGATTCAGTTTTTTGTTGGAATACCTTTTTTTCTATCATTGCGTAACTGAATACGTAAACGTAATCGAAATGCAGAATAGGGGTGGTTGTTATTTTAGTGAAGGAGCTTCGAATCGAAATGCAGAATTCCAAGTTGTGAGAAAATTTTGATTCAAATTGAAATGCAGAATATTGGTGATTTGAAACAAACTAAAAGGATTTATTCATAAAAAATATGATCTTTAACTTCGAAATTTTTAGATTTCAATAGAGTATTAAACATAAACTTTTGTCTAGTAAGAAAATACTTTATTTGTTTTGTTATTGTGGTTTTAAATCTTTGTATTTAATAGAAAATTTGTAAATAAACTAATTTAATAAAATAAATGTTAAAAAAAAGTTGAACAGAAAACAAGAACAAAAAAAATCCCTAATTTAAACTTAAAATGAAAATGGCAACAAAATTATATAACTAATGTCCAATATATTATAAAAAAATTAAATAATAAATAAAAAAAAACTAAATTTAATATATTTGATATGAAAAACTAAAGTTTCAAAACAGACATTAAGAAAACAAAAAATATATGTAAAAAGAATTTTTGAATAAAAAAATTATGCAATTATATATAAAAAAACATAAAAAATAATTAAAAAAAAATAAACTTAAATTTAGTACAATTAAGTAAAAGAAACACAATTTTATATAAGTTTAAACAAAAATAAAACAAGTTGTAAACTATAAATTAAAAAAAAAATGAAAAAAAAATTGTTACTAAAACAAAAACAATTGAAAATTTATAAATAATAAATATTAATTATAAATAAATTTATATAATAAAATGCTAACAATAAATTGTTAACATTTTTTAACTAATACAGAAAAAAAAAATATTATAAATAAATAATTTTAAGTTTAAAAAGCAAAAAAAAAAACTTATTTAAAACAGAAAAATTCAAAAAAAAAAAAAACAAGTTCGCTATAAAGAAACCATATAAACTAAAATGAAAATCAACAATTAAAATAACAAACAACCAACAGCCTAAAATTAAATTATAAAAATACTATTCTACCATTCTTGTTTTTTATATATATATATATAAAAATATACATATTATATTATTAAAAATAAATTAAAAAAAAAATGAGAAATTTAGTTCTAAGTTTTTTATATACATATTTAAAAGAAAATACTTAAAAACAACAACAACAAAAACAAATTTTTAATTTTTATAAACTAAAAACAAAGAAAGAACATTCATTTTAAACTATTAACACTAAAACTACTATTCTCATTTATTATTATTTTTTTAAATAAAATAAAATTAAATTATTTTTATTATAAATATTTAACAATAGTTTTATTTTCTTTTTTTTTTTTTAACAAAAATAACTATATTTTTATTTAAACTAATTTTTAGCAAATTTTTTATTTTATTAAACTTTATTAACATCATTATTATTTTTGTAAAACTATTTACCTTTAATTTTTTATTATTATTATTCTATATAAGCCAAGCCTAGTATATTTAATATACAATTTATATATTTTTAAAAGTAATAAATTAAAAAAAAACAAAATAATTGAAATGTAACAAAAACAAAAAAACACTTTGTCGTTTAACTATTATTATAAGCCAGCTAGCAAAAAAAAGTAAAAGAAATTAAAATATTAAGTAATTAATTAATTAAAATTAATGTATTAAAATTTAAATCATAATAAAACAAATAATTTGTTTTTATTTTAAAAATCTTAAGTTTAAATATTTAATTATTATACCTATAAATAAACAACAATAATAATAAAAAAATTAAAAAAACACAACATCCAAATTCTTTAAAAAAAACCAAGTAATATAATAAATCTAGTAATTATATTATTAAAAAATTTTGTACATACTATACATACATACATACATATATAATGTATTTGTGTTAACAATCGCCCACACACATACACATACACAAACACTCTCTCTCTCTCTTCTCATATTCATAGTAATACTTATCTACATACATAGTCTTCATTTATACATTAAAAAAAAATACCATTCAGCACATTTAAAGAAATATTATTATTATTATCATGATTATTATTGTATTAATTACAAAATAATAAAAAAATTAAAAAAAAAAATAAAAAATCATGTAAATGTTATTTGTTTTTCTTTATAATTATTATTATTTTTGGTTTATTTTTAAGTCTTTATATACGCAGGGCAGCTTTTGCACAAATACAAACATTTATATAGAAAATTTATAGGGAATTTACTATTTATATTGAAAAAGAAAACAAAAGATTTCAAAACTATATTGTTTCAACACAATAATTAATATAGAAAAAAAACTGTTTTATTGCAGTGTTTTAGTTTGAAATTAAAAGGATAAGTTTTTAAACTAATACAAATGTATTAAAAAAAAAACATGCTCCATTTAACATTGTGAAGAGGACCCGTAAACCATTCATACATTCACCCCTATTCTGTATTTCGATTACGTTTATGGATTCGGTTACTCAACGATCGAAAAAAGGTAATCCAACAAAAAACTGAATCTTAAGAAAATGAAGAAGTGTGTGTATTCTGCGTTACGATCGTATCTAAGTTTTTTCTAAGTTGTTGTTTATGTGATGGAGAGTCGAATCGAAATGCAGAATACCAAAGTTGCCAAACGGAAAAAATTTCGATTCGAATTGAAATGCAAAATAGGGACCATTACATTGAAGTAATCCTAAAATTATTCACCCCTAGGGCTCTATAGTTGAAACGAAAAGTTGACTTTTCGACTTAACGCATTTAGTTAAAAGTCTATATTTCGACTTTTTTAATTTTATGAAAAGTCGATTTTTTGACATTTTTCATTTAATTGAATGTCGACTTTTAGACTTTAAATATTTTAAAAATAGTCGACTTTATCCGTCTTTTCAACTTTTTTTCGACTTTTTCCGAGTCTTCGACTATTTTTGGACTTCTTTCGAGTTTATCCTACTATTTTAAAGTTTCTGACTATTTTCCACTTTTTTAGAACTTTCGACTATTTTGGACTTTTCTCTACTATTTTCGAGTTTACGACTTTTCGACCTTTTCCTACTTTTTTCAGTTTTTTCTTTCTTCGACTTTTTTCGGCTTATCGACTTTTTTCAACTTTTCGACTTTTAGTTACAAAGTCGACTTTTCGACTTTTTTCACAGACGATAGTCGAGTTATCGACTTTTTTCTGGAACAAAATAGTCGACTTCGACTTTTTGACTTCTTTCAACTCTTCGACTTTTTTGGACTATTTTTGACTTCTTTCGAGTTTATCCTACTATTTTAGAGTTTCTGACTTTTTTCCACTTTTTTAAAACTTTCGACTATTTTGGACTTTTCTCTACTATTTTCGAGTTTACGACTTTTTCCGACATTCGACTTTTCGACCTTTTCCTACTTTTTTCGTTTTTTTCCGACTTTATTCGACATTTTTCGTCTTTTTTCGGCTTATCGACTTTTTTCAATTTTTCGACATTTATTTACAAATTCGACTTTTTTAACAGACGACTTTTTTTGGAACAAAATAGTCGACTTCGGCTTTTTGACTTTTTTCGACAAATAGTCGATTGTTCGATTATTCGAAAGTCTATTTATAGAACCCTATTCACCCCGTATTCTGTATTTCGATTACGTTTCCGCATTCACTTACACAACGATCGAAAATTGGTATTCCAACAAAAAACGAAATAGTAAAAAAATAAAAAGCAATTCATTTTAGTTAGGAGGGTATATTGAGTTTCTGCTGATGTTTGTAACATACAAAAATATTCGTCCTATACCCACCTTAATGTGTACCACAATCGGCTTAAAATCGTTCGGATATGCATCATTGCATCTAATGAATAATTTATGAGCTGCGCAGTAAGGTATTTCTAAACAGGTCCTTTGTTGTTTTACATTATAGGAATGCTGGATTCCACCGAAACATTTCTTGGAAACTGAAATTAACACTGGAGATTAATATGCACGCAACACCTTTAGATCGTTATACAAAAAGTACGTTCCATGTTTGTAAATACTTGAGCATTTGCTTAACGTTTAGTATTATTGTTTAAATTCTAGATTTTTTTAAAAAAATATTATAAATTTCCATTTTCTTAATGGTTTTATATAATTTTTAGTTGTTTTGTTTTTATGTTTAATTCACAATCGATGTCGTATTGTTGTAGCGTTACAAAAAATTTTCAAATTAACATTTTTTTAAACAAAAACAAGTCAATATAAAAAAATTACGATACAACCATACAACACCGATTGTGAATTGGACAATTGTTTTAATTAAATAATACCATTTATCCACATTTATCTTTTTTCCACATAAATCACTATTGTCAAAAAATTTCTTTCTAATAGCCTTTAAGCAAGATTTTTATTAAACCATTTTAAAATTTTGAATAATCAGCTCGGTCTTATACTTCAACGGGAATGATTTCAATTCTGTGTTATTATTTCGATCGAAAACAAAGCTTTTCCAAACTCTGAATTATTGTGAAAGAATTTTTCTTTCTTCGAAACAGCTAAAATGTGGAAATAATTCCACTTTCGATCGGAATGGAATTCTGTGACATGGTTATTTTTTAATTTAAGTTGACCTTATATGGCAGCTATAACCAATTATAGACAGATCCAGTTTTTACTTGGTTTTTGTAAATATGATGTGGAATATCAAAGATAACTAATTTGAACATACATACGGACACATAAACGGCTACGATATCTATAAATACTCGATGTATGTGTATGTATATATCGGAACCTAAAACGCAAACGATATTTACAAAAGTTAGCAATTTAGTCAACGATATACGATATATATAAGAGAGTATAAATTACAAACGGAATGATAAACTTATATGTATGTATGTACCCTTCAGACGATGATAAAGTTATTAGAAATTAATCAATCTCTTCATTTTTAAAGAGTTAGAGTTGATCCAAGTCCTTTTATCGATATACCATGTTATATAAGGAAATGTTCGAGAGATTTTATAATTTAAAAAAAAAAAAAATACTAATGCTAAAACTATACGTTCCTGTTGTACGGTTTAGTTGTCAAGATATTTTTTCTTTAAGGCAACCTCAATTTTTATATAGAACAATGTGTATATGTACTTTTAGTTTGATAATTCTTTTTTTTTTAATTATTTTATATTAAAAAAAATTTAATAGTTCCTTGTTTTGTTATTAGGTCCAACTCACTAACTAATTTTGACCTTATTAAACAAAAAATATGTTATTTATTAAGATGCCAGAGTTTCTCATTGACAACATAGTTATGACTTGACTTCAGAAGAACTTATAAGACTTTATTTTCATACATTGAATTTGGTAAATCTTTTTAGAAACTGCTTATCATTAGCCGGGGAAAATTTTGTATTTAAATATTTATGCATAATTAGTTATATGATTGTCTTTACAGATTATTTGCGTTAAAACGGAGTCTTTTACAAAACTGCGTATCACCATTATATGTTAAATTTATACTTCAAATCTGACAGTTACCGTTATTTGTAAACTATTTATAATTATAGAAATTCATGTCAAGTCATCTTACTTTTGAATGTTAATCCTATGAGATAGTATTGGTTTAGATACAATTTTTCAACAAGATCGGTCAAGAACTTTCTGAATTACAAAGTTTTAATGTTTCACATTTCTAACAATTTTGTCTTAAACTAAGTTTATCTTGCTGTTAGATTAAACTCGGAACAAATTTAGACGGAGTTTAAACGATGACTGTGTTTTTCAGTTATGGATCTAGGATCAGTTAACTTAGTTAGTATTGCCCACTTTTCAGTTAAAAATATAAACAATGAACAGCTGTTTTTTGCAAATATCATCATAAAATATAAATAAAAAAACAGTAATAATATCGATAGTAGAAATCAGAAAATTACTATTTACTTAAAATATTAAGTTTATTTTCTTCCGAATTCATTATTTTATTGTTTTTGTTGAATGTGTATTCTCACTTATAACATAGGTTTAATTGGCCAATTACACTCAGTTAAACTAGGGGCGGGTTTCTTACTCCTCAGTTAAACTAGGCTTAAATTGCTGTTAGATTAAACTCGGAACAAATTTAGGCGGACTTTAACCGATGATTGTGTTTTTCAGTTTTAGATTTAAGACCCGTACTTTGTTAGTATTGTCTACTTTTCATTCAAAAACATAAACAATGAACAGCTGTTTTTTGCAAACAATACTTTTGTAAAATGAAAAATTTTGGAAAAATGTTAAATAAACATTTAAAACAATAATTAATGAAACAAAACAAATCAGAAAATTGCAATTTACTTAAAATATTAAGTTTTTGTTCCTTCGAAATCATTGTTTTATTGTTTTTGTTAATTGTGTTTTCTCACTTATAACTTAAGTTTAATTGACCAATAACTCTCAGTTAAACTAAGATAATAAGTAACTTTACTGATAACTGAAAAACACAAAACATATATTAAACCAGGTTTAACCAAAGAATGAAGGTTATCTTTATCAGAAAAACTCGCCCTTAGTTTTAGATTTAAGCTCAGTTAACTGTGTTAGTATTGCCATCTTTTCCCTCAAAAACATAAACAATGAACAGCTGTTTTTTGCAAACAATACTTTTGTAAAATGAAAAATTTTGGAAAAATGTTAAATAAACATTTAAAACAATAATTAATGAAACAAAACAAATCAGAAAATTGCAATTTACTTTTTTTGTTCTTCCGAAATCATTGTTTTATTGTTTTTGTTAATTGTGTTTTCTCACTTATAACTTAAGTTTAATTGACCAATAACACTCAGTTAAACAAGATAATACGTAACGTTACTGTTTACTGAAAAACAGGAAACACATATTTAACCAAAGAATAAAGATTATATTTATCTGAAAAACCGCCTCTAAGTAACTTATTATTACTTATTGAAAGAATGTTTGGACTCATGGTGTACTGAATACAAGGTGACATCACTAGCTCAGCTGATCATTGTTTACAATGGAAACTTTTGTGTGTCATAGAAAGAAATATCAACCATCTCTTTCTCTCACACACAAAATCCAAAAAAATTGCGGTTGCTCTCAAGTGCTGGTACCTTGTTAACTATACTGTGTTTGGACTTTTATTTCGAAATGTATCGGTTTAAAAAAGTTTAGTTACATGTCATGAAAGCGTTTTTTGTTTAAATTTGTGAATATTTTTTGTAAAAAATGGAATTTTATTTTTTAAATCTTTAGAGATGTGTATTTAAATGTAAAAACTATATAATAACCAAAAAAAATATTCATTAAATAAAAACGGGAACAGATTTTTTTTTAATTTTTTATAAAAAAAAAAGAGGAAAAAACATAGAAATGTAAATAAATAATGAAATTTAAAAAAAAACAAGGTTTTAAAGACAATTTTAGCAATTCTTAAAAGAAAGAAAAAAACAAAACTGAAAACATCTAATATTGAGATGAAAGATTAAAAATTCAAAAATAGTAATAATAATAATTTGTTTAATATTATAATAAAAAGAAGCCTGGCTTCAGTAAAAAAAACTAAAATTTAAAATAAATTAAAAAATTTATTATTTAATGTTTTTGAAAATACCTTAAACGTTAATTTAAATGTAATATTATGGAAAAATATACATATTGGAGTTTAAGCAAAAAAAAAATCAACATGAAATAAAACATAATTATAATAAATAAAAAAACTGTAATATAAAACCATAATAGAAAAAAAGAACTATTAATTAAAAAAAAAAAAACTATATTAAAAACCACATACATACAAACATATTTATTCATTATGTAGGCCAAATTATTAAGAAAAAAATCCCATTATTAAATTACCAAAATTATGAGCTCATAATTAAACATTAACATAATTTTAAATAAAAGAAATCTAAAAAAATAAAGAAAAATCCCCCAAAAATACATTTCACTTAAAAACGTACACACCACACTCTATATTTGAAATTATACAATTAATATTAAAAAAAATAATAAAATTTATAAAGAAAATAACATCTGCCATCTTTAAGGAATGAAAACCGTAAAAGAAAACATAACTCCCATTAAAATAAAATGTTGTTTTAGTAAATTATACATACATTTATATAATAAGATACTAATTTAAATAATGATATTATAAAAACAAAAATACATTCAATACAAGGAAATGCAAGAAATAAAAAAAAATTATATACATATATATAATTTCATTGTAAATTTAGTTTTAAGCTAGCATTTTTTTGAAAGCGAATAAATGAAAATAAACAAAAAAAATCAGAAACATTTTCCAACATTTCAAACTGATGTTTTAAATTCTCAAGAAGAAATTAATGGAGGTAAACAAGCCAGCAAGAAATAATTGATATCATACTTTTCAAACTACATCTTAAGCACATCTTAAAATGCAATTATGTATTATTCACTTTTATAAACCAAATATTTTCTTAAAAATGAAGAAAAAGCTCAAAGTGAGGAAAGAGTAGATTTCTATAGTTGAAACGAAAAGTCAACTTTTCGACTTTTTGTATTTTATGCAAAGTCGATTTTTTGACTTTTTTCAGTTAGTTAAAAGTCGACTTTTAGTATTTTGTAAATAATCGACTTTTCCACTTTATTCGACTTTTCATTTTTTCCCACTTTTCGACCTTTTTCGACTTTTTCGACTATTTTCGACTTTTTCGACTATTTTTGACTTTTTCCAACCATTTTCGACTTTTTCCGACTTTTCGACAAAAACAGACTTTTTGACTATTTTCGACTTTTTCCGACTTTTCGACTATTTCAGACTTGTCGGCAATTTTCGATTTTCAACAATTTTCGACTGTTTGACTATTTTTGACTTTTTCCGACCTTTTGACTATATTTGTCATTTTCGTTCTTTTCGACTTTTTCCGACTTTTATTTCCGAAGTCGACTTTTTGACTTTTTTAAAAACGATAGTCGAGTTATCGACTTTTTTCGACAAAAAGTCGATAGTTCGATTATTCAAAAGTCGATTTATAGAACCCTAGGAAAGATGTGTAGAAAAGTCATTATTATTGAAAAACCAGTAAAATATACATAAGCGTTCACACCCATTTTGAAAAATTTATGAACTCTAGAATACGTTCTAATTGAGTATTTGATAATTCGGATCGATTGTCCTGCCAAAGCAGGACAATCGCAGAGAAGATGAGTAGATTCCCAAATAAGGTTTTAATTGACGGAATCGTTAAAATCTTTGGTCACTTATATACTGCAAAAAAAAGTGTTGTATAAAACCCCTTATATCGGCAGTAGATCCTTAAATAAGGCACAATCTGATAAAATATTTCAAATCTGCAATCACTTTATAAATCACTTTTTGAATGAAAAGCTTAAAATTGGCTGTAAATCAGTAAATAAAGCTCTAACTGACAAAGTGCCAAAAATATTCGATCACTCAATTTTTAATCAAAAAATTATTTTTTTTTTATGAAAAAAGATCCTTAATTTAGGCTTAAATTCATAAAATACTTAAAATCAGTGATCATTCATATTTCCCTCAAAAAACCAAGTTTTATATGACAAAATGACAAAATGGTTAAAATCTGTGATCACTAAATTTTGCATCAAAAATCACTTTTTTATGAGAAACCTAAAATCGGTTGTAAATTCTTAAACAACGCAGCAATTGACAAAATAGTCAAAATCTGTAAACACTAATATTTTCTAACAAAAACAAATTCTTGTATGAAAACTCTAAAATTGACTGTAGACCCTTAAATGAAGCTCCATTTGGCAATATATTTAAAATCTGTGATGACTTATATTTTCCCTCAGAAAGCAAGTTTCTAATGAAAATCCGCTATAGATCCTTTAAAATGTTTTAATTCACAAAATATTTAAAATCTGCGATCACTATTTTTTTTTTCAGAAATCTAATTTTTGTATTGTCTTTTCTACAATGGTCCCTATTTTGCATTTCAATTCGAATCGAAATTTTCTCCGTTTGACAACTTTGGTATTCTGCATTTCTATTCGACGTAGAGCCACATAAACACCAGCTTACAAAAACGTAGGTACACATTGGTAAAGCATTGAAACGAAATTTTCTTACGATTCTGACGCTATATAAAGTATAAATTGCCAATAACAACCAAAATATTTAAAATCCACTTTTCGTTTGAAAATTGTAGCAAATTTTTAGAACTCACTTGTCAAAAACTCCAACATTATTGACATGAAATTCACGTTTCCACGACAATTGGATCTTCGCTCCGGAACGACCCGAGTCATACTCGGCCAAAGATTGTCAACCCACGCGACAACTGTATCAACCGAAAGTTTTTTCCCCAGGAAAGAACTATTGGCCATAGTCGAACTGTTACAACAACAACATGAAATTCAAAGGGGCGTAACAACAAATTAGCCATTTTCGCAGTTCAGAAAGTCCTAAAAAGCAACATAATAGACAATGTCTGGCTGTACAGTCACATTCAAACGTGTTTAGTAATCTTAGGATATAAATCTGGTATAAAATTTACCTTTTTATGGCAACAATAGTTTTTATTTTATTTAGTTTTTTGTCTCTCCTGTAAATTTTTCAAAAGTATTGTTAAGCCTTTTTGCATTTCAGGTGACTTTATATTCTGGATCCTTATAGATAACGGAGACGACTAAACCATTTCCGTCTGTCTGTTGGTATGTGTTGAAAACGATTTTCTAAATACCTCACATATCTTTGGTATCTCTCAGTCTTTAATTATTTTAACCGATATTTAAAATCGGTTCATAAACAACGAATATATGAGCCAAAATCTATGAAAATCTCTGAAAATTTCATCCAAAAAATGTAGTATTTTTTACATGCAGACGCATGAAAACAAAAACAACAACGTTCAGATTGTTCTTGTTTGTGTGTAAGCATGAAAACAAAAACAACAACGTTTAAATTATGCTTGTTTGTGTCTAAGACTCGGTCCACACTAGGAAACTTTTGTTGAGAAACTTTTTCTTAATTCTCTTTTGAAGTTTTCTTAATGTTCACACATAGAAACTTTTGTTTCAGAAACTACGTTTTAATTGCATTGATTTGTTGTAGGAATGAGATGAATAACAAAACAAAAAAAGTTTCCTAGTGTGGACCAGGTCTTACTGCCGGTCCACACTATGAAACTTTTTTTGAAAAACTTTTGATTTTGCGTGAGACAGAAAGAGAAAGAATATCATTCATTTCTCTCGCGGTACGGAGTTTCCCGTACTTGTAAACTTGTTTTGTTTTGTTAGACCTGGTTCACACTGGGAAACTTTTGTTGAGAAACTTTCGATGTTGTGTGTGAGAGAAAGAGATGGTTAATATTTCCTTCTCTTTCTCTCACACAGAAGAATCAAAAGTTTCCTAGTGTGAACCAGGTCTTATTCTTCTCATTCCTACAACAACAAATCAATGCAATTAATACGTAGTTTCTGAAAGAAGAGGTTCTATGTGTGGACATTAAGGAAACTTCAAAAAAGAATTAAGAAAAAGTTTCCTAGTGTGGACCAGGTCTAAGTTGTGTTTGTTGTTTTGAATTCATTTTTTGTCACAAACATGAAAAAATGGCGATTTTATGGAAAAATTAAAGAAAAAAATCTTAAATTTAACACTATAGTGAAGGGCATATAAAATTCGGCATAGCCGAATGTAGCACGTCGTTTTTTTTATTAAAAATACATTTTTGTTTAAAAACTCGCCTGTTTTATTTTCTACGTCTACGGCGTATTTAATAAAATAATAATTCATAAAAATAAATGTGATTTCTAAACATTTCAAAAAACATATTTTCTTTTTATTAAATAAAACATCAGGTTTTGTGTTTATATTACTATAATAATAATTATTTCTTTCATCTTTTCTTATTTTGTTTCTTTATCATTCATTAATTTTAAAGTTATTACGTACTACTAATTCAAATTGTAATTAATGTTTATTTTATGCTTATTTTCTTGTGTTTTATTTTATTATTATTATTATTTGCAAATTAAAATTACAAAATGTCCATTTAAGCTTAAATTATTATTTTTTATGTTTTATTCTTTTCTTTTTTTTAAACAGTCCTTAACATAAGAGTGTGTTGGCTGTATTTTTTATATTTTATGGTTTTATTTTGTTATAATTTTTTTGTTTTGTTTTTAAAAGATAGTTAAATAACAAGTAGAGATGGTAAAATTTATTTGGTTTAAATGTTACTAATTTCTTTATTAATTGTTGTTTAACATAGTAAAATTATTTATTGTTTTATTATTATGTTTCTTTGAACAGGGGGAAAAAGGTAAAAATTAAATAATAATTATGATGATAATGATGGAGTTACATTGCCTGTGATGAAAAGAAAAATCAACCGATTTCATATTAAAGTTTACTACTTATTCCATTTTAATTTAATTTTGTAATTTATTTAAAATGCAGTACAAAATAAATATATAGAATTTGCTTTAGCAAAACTAAAAATAACAAATCGGTGTTTTTTTTTTAATTAATGTTTTTTCAGTTATTTTATTTTCACATACATTCACACACAAACACACACGCCCCTAAAGCATTTGAAAAAAAATATATAAAGTTAATAAAAGAAATAATAATAAAACAATATGTATGTGACTCCCAATGTTGTATGTTTACAATTAACATTATGCAGCTTGCAGCTTTACAAACATAAATAGAGAAAAGTGTAAGGCAAAAGGAGAAATAGAAGAGGAAGAGGAAAAGTGTAAAGAAGATTGTATATATGGAGCAAGGTGAAAGTAAAAAAGAAAAATCAATATAATGAAGATAAACAAAAAAAAAAAATATTACAAAATGTTATAATAAATTTACTACCACTCTACTGCCATTGAGGGCTGATTAGACTTGGACCACCTTTGCTTTAATATCAGTCGTTAGAGAAATGGACAAACACAAAAACATTTAGCAGGTGGTTGCTGGCTAACTTAAAAGTCACTATCGTAGTTGACATCTTGGGCCTGGGTTGATTCATCCGAACGTTCGGATATGGGTTCTAAGTCGGCATCTAGACCGGGATCATTCATTGAAGTGGGACAACAGGGATGTGACATAGAATCGAAGGCATCTTTAATTTGATTGTTGGCACCCTTGGGATCAAGATCGGTGGCCCAACTGAAGTGCATGAGAGCCGAGTCAACATTGCCTAAAGTTTTATGAATTTTTCCTATTAAATAGAAGACAACCGATTCCTTAGGTACGATTTCTTTGAGTTCCTCAAGTTCTTTCAAAGCCTCTTGATGTTTACCCAACGAGAAGTATATCGAACCACGATGGAAACGTGCCAGGGGATTTTTAGGATCTAATGTTGCGGCGGTATTAAGGGTTTGCAAGGCCTGTTCTTTCTTCTGCATAAAGTATTGCATAGCACCAATATGCACAAGTATAACTGAATTTTGTGGATTGATTTTCAAGGCCTTAATATAGTGCAACTCGGCCAATTCGTATTTTTCCTGTTTTGAGTAAATGGTACCGATGCCAAACCAGGCATTGTAATGGCGTGGATCACGCACCACAGCCGAACGGAAATAGTCCATGGCTCGGTCGAGTTCTTCGGTGAGCACTAGTTCATGTCCCAATAGGGTATAACTATATACAAATTCTGGATCTACTTGTACGGCTCGCTTAAAGAACTTAATAGCAGTTTCATGCTCTTTATGCAGCGAAAAACAATTACCCGCCACACACCATGTTATGGGTGAGGTTTTATCTTGATTTATTAGATCTTGGGCCAAGGCCGAAAGACTCACCTCTTTCTGCAAGTGCCACAAGGAGGAGGAATATATTTCCATATAATCTAAACGATAAGGCTCCTGCTCGTGTATACGTTTAAATATCGCCACCGCATTTTCATATTCTCTCAATTCGTAATGGCACATGCCGATCAATGATTGCACCCAACTGGAAGAAAAATGATGTTTTGGTATTGTAGCCTCTAGGTGTTTAATGGCGCCTTTACACTGAAAATGTGCCAATTGCTTAAAGCCTTCGCCTAGATCACGCATTAGGGTCATCAGACCATCGGCTGATTGTTTTTTTAGGGCTAGCAGGTGATGGGTCATAGTTTGGGCATTATTTAAACTGTTGTTCAGCTGCACTTTGGCATCCTCATTCGAGCGATTGTTGCCCGTTTGAGCTGAAGTTATGGTTTCCACTTTTTCTTTATCTTTGCGTATATTCTTTTCGCTAACTTTATCTGCATTTGTTTGATTGGCATTCGATTTGTCTTCAATAAGTTCATTGTTTAGACATATTTTGCCCATACGAGTTTTAGTTTTACGTGGCGGTGAACGTGGCTGAACGAACTTATTTGATATATTGGGCGATTTGTTGTTTTCCTTGACTGAGTAAGCACTATGGCTAAAGAGACGGGAACTTCGCCTCACAGCAGCATTAGGAATATTAGGAACTGAAAGAAAATTATATATTAATTTATTAAATAGCAATCGTTAAAAATGTATTTATATCTCACTTACCATTTGAAACATTACCACTATTGTTGGGTGTACGTGGAGTTATATTACCAGTTTGAGTAAACACCGAAGGTTTACTGCCCCCACCAGCATTTGTTGAAGTTTCTTTGCGATGGATTAAAGAACTAACATGTCCCTTTATCTTCTTGCCTATTACTTTTTGTTCTTGATTGACTTCGGCCAGTGTTTGGGGTAATGGGGAATTCGTTATATTTAAATTGGTTTGTGTGTGACCAGCACCTAGACTGCCCAAAAATGAAGAATCTCCACCACACGGACTGTTAATGGGTAGAACACCAAAACTGGGTGTTGTGGGTGACATTGCAGATAGATATTTGAATTGTTTGCGGAATGGTGTACCAGCACCACCATCAAATTGTTGTTGTTGTCCTTGTGCCGTAATGCTAGTTTGATCGGAATTTGTGGTATAACCCACTGGAGTATCGTCCAACATCATCATACTGCTGTTCTGTTGCCCATTTCCTTGACCAACACCACCTCCCCCATTACCTCCACTACCCACACTCTGTACAACATTCGTACCTCTTAGCATTGATATGGAACTATTTAAATTGTTATTGTTATTATTATTTGGTGTGGTAAGGGCCTGTAAGGCTCCCAGGCCAATGTTATTAGAAGGCGGCTGTATTTGCTGTTCTATGGGTGTGGAGAGTATATAATTTGAACTATTACTCAATTGACTAATAAAACCACCATCCACTGAAATATTTGTATTTGTTGTACCGAAATTTGAATAATTTATATTACCGCTTTCATTTAGACTGCCAAGATTTGCGCTTCCGCAGCCTCCTCCAACGCCACCACTGCCGAACAGTATCATCGAATTTGTATTTACATTACCTTGGCATGTATTGAATATATCAGTATTCGGTATATGAAAAATACTATTTGCATCTAGGTATTCACCCAACTGACAGAGATCGGCAAATGCTTGCCACATAAACGGATTCAATTTCAATGCCTTGCGTAATGCCATAGTGGCTATTTTATTACGTTCTGTTTTAACGCAAATCTGCGCAATTAACTGTAGAACAAAACATGCTATTTCACCGAATTCCTTGATGATATCGTCGAAACAATTCTTCATATCACCAAAACCATTGATGGTTAAAGCACATTCGGCTTCGGAATATTTCTTAAGTTGATAGGCACATTTTGCCTGTAAGAAGCGACATTGTGGCGAACGGCGTGATTTCTCTCGCAGTAGCCAATAGGTTTGATGTATGAGATTTGAACGATAATAGCTGGTGGCTAAGATAAAAATGGTTTCATCCGTCTCCACTGAAATGAGGAAAAATTACAATGTAAATCAGTGATATCGTTAAAACAGTGAGAATTTCAGAGAGTAAAACGTAAAATCATAATTCTACAGAAATTCAACAAAAATCAAGTTTACAACTATAAATCAAAGTTGAGAAAGATCGGTGGAATCTTCCTTGTATCATTTGCTTGGACTTAACGCTGTTAACAGGATTTGGGGTGTTCAATATTGCCTTTAACTCATTCTATAACCTTTGAAAATGACGTCTAAAGCTTTATTTTCTGATAATATATTTTGATAATTGAACCTTTCCAATGTTTAAGTCAAAGGATCAAAGACAAAATCCTTCGAAATCTCATGACATCTTTTTGCAATTTAGAGAATATAAAGAATCTTTATATTTCTATAGTTGACCGGAACGCTTTTGTTCTATCTTTAGATTATTTGGTTTACTTAATTAAGCTTTGTTCGCCACACTGCAACAGTGTAATTGACAATTTTTTCCATATAGAAATTGATTCAATCCTGAGCAGAGAAGAAGGTTACGTCTAGTAAATTAGTTTTTTGTTCTTAAAGTTTAAACACATTTCGGTTCATTTAAGAGTTTTATTTATAACTAAGCTTAGGAAAAAAGCAATTAAATATTTCTTTAATTATCGATTTGTAAATATTTACCTTCTGAACATAAACGCTCTGCCAGAAATACTGCATCCTTGTGATCATAGTGATTGAGACAATGCCATATGGCAGCCTATAAAATGTAAGAACACCCTTTTAAGTCGTCCTTAATACTAACACATACACACACTTACCTGTACTGGTTCTTGGAGAATCATATTTGTTTAAGAATATTGAACTTTTCGTCCCTTATCACGTCTTTTTATACTTTGTTGGTGTTGCAAGTGCGTTTATTTGCTTATGCAAACAAACGTATCCTACTTCTACGAATTTATTTCAATTTAAACTTTTTTATTATTGTTCGATTTCAAAACTTTTCAACACCCCACAGTCTAATACACGTACACACGACTTATTTCTATTATTTTGGTCGTAGTGAAGTATTTAATAGACTTGCAGTACTTGTGTTGCTGCTCTTGATGATGATGATGATGACGACCACCACCACCGCCACCAGTAACCAAAATTACCAAACAAGCTGCTGCCTGCTACACACAATTTTTTCTTCTTTTTTTTTGTGTGATACCTTAGTGAGCACTAAGGCCACTCTTTGAAAAAAATTTCACTTTCAATTAATCGAATTTTTCGATCAATTTGCTTGATTTTTTACACAATTTTCAATTTTTTATAAATATTTGATAATTGTTTTAGACATTTTCAATGATTTCATATAAAAACTTCAACACTTAATTTGCGAATTTTTGTTTTAAAATTTAGTTAAATTGGAAAAATCTCTAAATTAGAGAAAAAGTAAAATATTTTCTTCGTTTGGGTTGCATACAGAACCCTGCGCCGACAAATGTTAACGGCGTTATCGGCTGACATTAAAAATGTCGGCGGCAGTTTAAAATTAACTGTAAGCCGGCTAAGTTTTCAATTACAATGTTTTTGAATTTTCAACGATTTTAAATAAAAACGGAATACGAGGAATTAATAAGTAGAATTTTGTATGCAAACATTTTAAAAATCAGTATTTGCGTGTTGTATTGGTGAACCAATCCTTATTATTTTAAGTTTCATAAATATAGGTTTTTTCTCTGAAGTTATATGTATATATAAATCGATACATACTAAGCCGTAAACTTTTCACGTCAAATTTTGCAATATTTTGAAATTCTCATTGAAACATATCGAAATATTATTTTTTTTTTTAGTCATATATGTTCTTTAATATGTTACATTTAAAACAAAATATTAACATAATATTATATCTCAGATAATATAAAATATGTCCCTGAAGTAATATATAGATCGGTATGTATAAAGCCGTTAACTTTGGAAGACAAATGTCAAATTTTGCTATAAACAAGAAAATATTTATAGATTATATGAAAAACGTTCGGCGGCGACGGCTTTAACATTTTTTCGGTGGCTATGCTTAGCTTTTAGATGAATCGACGCGGGTCTCTGGTTTTAAAGATGCAAAAAAGCGTATGTTTTACAGTTGGATATTTGACTAATTGGGAAAGTTTTGATTTTTGCAATATGTGGCAATATTTAACCAGGTGGCATTACTAAAGTATGTTAATTTTTCATTTCATTAATTACTTTATTCGTTTTGTTTTGATCTTGTTTTTCTTAAGAATAGTGTACGAAAGCAGACCATTCATTAATTTTTCGTTTTTGTGTTAGTTTCTTTTGCTAAAATTTTGTAAAGTTTTACAAAAATTAAAAAAAAAATGTTTGGTCCATAAAACTTGTAACTAAATTTATATAAAAATGTTGCTAAAATTATTTATATTTGGTTTAATACTCTTTGTATTAATTTATTGGTGAGTAAATATTTATAAATAATTAAATTAATAATGGGTGTTGTTTTTTTCACCTATATTTACAATTATTTGTGTGGTTTGTCAATAAAAATGATTAATATTTGTGTGTGTGTAATTAATTCGCTATTGTTTTATTAATAATTTATTTTGTTTATCTTTTAGGATTTTGCCTAAAGCAATAAGTTGGTTTTTGGTTAAGAAGTTTAAAGTTAAAGTACGTATTGGTCGTATTAATTTACCGTATTTGGCCTTGAAAAATGTGAACGTCAGCAAAAGTGGATTTTCGGTGGTAAGTTTGGGAATCCATGTTGCTTATCTTAATTGGATATTATAGGTATTATAGGTCATCATTTAATATCTAAAGTAATATAATTAATAGATTTATGAACAAAGTTCACAATATGAAAATAATTACAACAGTATAGCAGTTTAAGTGGTATAAGTTTTACACTTTATTATTACATGATCTCAATTTGATAACTGTGTATGGGTTTATGGGGTACTGAGTTCTCTAGTAAGACTACCCAGCAGTTCGACAAAGAGTTAATGCATATGAAAAAGACAGTAATTTCCACTAATAGTTAACCACCTGGATGATCGTAATACGTATGTTTTGGGTCATTCGTCACGAATATACTACCCTTTGTAATCGAGAATGAAGACAGTCGTCACTTTAGTGTCCTCTTTGTAAGCGGGAGCGGAGACAGACGTCTCTTTACTGTCCTCAAGTAACCTAGAGATTATACTCTTGAAAGTAGTTTTTTTTTCAAATTTATATCTTTCGGGTCAATCGTCACATTATTGTCCCATAGTATTCTAGAGAGTAGAAACTTGAAATTACCACCTGGCTGACTCCAAATCGTATGTTTTTAGTATTTCGTCACAAATAAACTCTTTGTAAACGAGAATAAAGACAGTCGTCACTTTAGTGTCCCCTTTGTAAGCGAGAGCGGAGGCAATCGTCTCTTTACTGCCTCTTTGTAGGGTGTAGAGTGACGATTGACTTTCTCGTAGAACAAGCCCATGTTAAAATGGTTGGTCACCTGGGTAGTCTCCTTACTGTCTCTTTGTAGGGTGTAGAGTGACGATTGACTTTCTCGTAGGACAAACCCATGTTAAAATGGTTGGTCACCTGGGTAGTCAGATGGCTAGGGGCCACCACAAGTGGTAGGTTAAGTGGTTAGTTCGGGACTGTCCCTTCGAACTGCTGGGTACTTAACTAGTCATATTGGTTTGAACTATATTGACAAACTGAGCAAGTTAATACTTTTTACTATTACAATATAGACTTATAATAAAACAATAATATGGTTGTTTTATGGACTAGGCTATAGTCTATTCTAATTATTAATCTAGGTCTAATAGTCTACAAGTCTGTCTACTCTGTGATATAGTGTATAACCCTTTCATGCACAAAACTGAACACTGGACTTTTTATGAATATGACTTCACAACACTTTATTTTCATTTATATCGATAATTTTTTGATGAAAAGTGATTTCGAAGGATATTGTAGGTTAATATCCTACTTAGCATGTAGTGAAATCAAACTCTAAAAAATAATGTATTTTTCTTTCGAAACAACCATTTACTGTAGCTGTGAACTCAAATATGAGCTCTAAATCGAGAAAAATGTGAAAAAAGTCTTGGAACACCGAAAGAGATGATCAAGTCTGTACATGTAAAATAAATAATCCAGCCTGTACTTTAGTTTTAAGTCTAGTCTAATTTAGTATATAGTATAAAGGTTTCTAAAGGCCCTGTTTATTCATTTCTAAATTTTTATATTTTAGCAAATTGAAGAGATTTGTCTGCGTAGCAGTTTCTTCAATACCGAAGTAACCAAACTATTGTCGATTTACATACGAGATATACAAATCAATAAAGACATTAAATCAAGAACCGATGGAACACCCAAAGAAGAACAGAAACGTTATGCAGGCATATCACGAGAAGCGAGTGTGGAAAATGTACCAGATTTTAGGCAGGCAAAAGTACCGCCAAGTATTCTTACATTTGCTCAATTCATGGCCGTGCATATCAATAACATATCGGTGTTGGTAATGTATAATGATTTTGAACCTGGTTGGTATATACATGCTCTAGCAAAAGAACTACATTTGGATGGCAGTATTGTGCATAATGCTAAAACTTTACTCGTCAATGCTGCATTAAATGAAGCTCAGGTGGGTGTTTAAGGGACACTGTAAAAAGTTTAATAGTTGCTATTTTGGTGTTTTTTCTTTAGGCAAAAATGTTAAGACATTGTCCTACCAGGCGTCAATCTTTGGAGAATTTAAATAAAATACGTCCATGCTTGGGAGAAATTAGTTTTGATATAGCTCTCGATGCCACCCTATTTGCCCAAGGTCCTTTATCGGTGGATGTAAGTAATTGATTTTTGGAAATTCTTTTAAATTTTAAACAAAATTCTTTGCTTTACAGAAACTATCTTTGGCCATGAATAATGCCAAATCTACTATACACGGTGGCCTCTATGATTTCCTTAGAGATGCTAAAAAGCGTACATTACCCGAGCATCAAACAACCAAAGAAGATACTTATACATTTACGCCTTTGGCAGGCACATGTAATACATCCTCAGCAACCTCATTCCAACGGTCGACACGTCCAAATTACAATAATGAATCATATCAAAAGATAGCTCCTATTATACCAAAGAATTTTAATTTTATAATACAAGCAGCCACTTTTTCAGCCAAAAAAGAAAATTCACAAAATGATTTCAGTGCAAAAATGCAATTATTTAGCGTAAGTTATGATTTAAAATTATTTTTACTTTTATTTTGAAAAATATTCATATTTTTAGATAACTGGTGAATTTAATTCGAAAACATTTAATGAAAATACTCATTTGCCAACAGTGTGTACTAAACTTACGTTACAGCATTTGGATATTGATACCAAATATGAAAAATTATTATTTATTGAACAATTTACTATAGATTCAATGGTAAGTCTTTTTTTTTACAATAAACTTTTTCCACAATAATTTCCTTTTTCTTTCTCCAGTTACAAAATGATATTTTAAATTTGTATGTAAAATTGAAAACTTTCCAAATTATCTATAATCATTGTGAAATCTATGATTGGGTCAACAACAACTTTCTCTCAAGTCAAAGGCAAAAACAACATCAACCTATGTTATTACAATATAAACAAAAATCTTTACCCGATCATTTGGGTTCCCTACAAAAACAATGTTCACATCAATATAATGATAAAGGAACAACAGCGTCGGGTGGAGAAAATAAAAATGGTTTCTTTGAATCGTTAATGAAACACATAGTGGTCAAGGGTTGTGCTGAATTGTTTAATGTTTCGATGCTAATGAAATTGGATGATGATGAACATGCTGGCATGAGTGTTAGTCATACACGTCTGGTACTCGAACAAATTGATGAGAAACGCAGTTCAATCTATAAAACAAAAATATTTAATCTATTATTAAATCAACGTCACTGGAGTGTTGAGCTAATGATAGAATCTCTTTGGTGGTCTTTGGGTAATTCCATTAATGATACCAACAATTTAAAAAAATCCCATTCGCCTGGTTCTCCTTTCTTTTTGGGTGTTAGTTTAGTTAAATTAAGTTCCTATTCGAATGCCACCAAACTAGAGGTATCCATACATACATTGCGTACTGAGTACAGTATGACTTTGGCGAATTTTGTAGTGAAGACAGTTAATTGTATTAAACAATATGGTGGCCTTAAGTCGGAGAGTACTATAAGTAAACAGAAAACATTGCAGTCGGTGGAACCTCCCATCAATCTTTTAGTCTCGGCTAAAATCAAAGATATAACAGCCTATTTTGTTAATCATCATAGAGCCTGTTTGCTGTTAAGTTTTTCGGAAATTACTTTAACCCGGACTCATCAAATATCACATTTAAAATTAGAGGAATTCCAAATGGCTATAATGCGTTCAATGACCGCTTCCTCTTTGTGTTTGACTGATTTTACTGATATTTTTGCAAATTGTAAATTGATACGTTTGGAATATGAAAAACTAGAAAATAAAAGACCTAAATTATCGGTGTATATACCAGGCAACACAGAAGCTATATGGAATTCCAATTTACACATGCATATACTGACTTTGGTGCGCGATATGCAAGAATTGAAATATGCTTTAGCTTTGCCACAAAAAGAAAAATCACCCTCTTCCGTTTCCCCACACTCAGATCCGAATAGCAAAAAATTGATTATAGAATTATCGGCAGAACGTAGTACTGTTTTCGAAATTAAACTATCAGACCGTCATTCTATGCAATGGTTTGTGGAAAATCTTTTCTTCAGCCACAAGGAAAGTAATTTTATTTCGGCCGAAAATATTTTCATTAAAATTGATGATGAACACATATTTACTCTGAAAGATGTGGATGTTCACTCTCTGGCCAAACTGGATATGTTAACGCATGAAAGAGCAAATTGTGAGGGTTTTCTTTTGCCTACGAACAAAGTTTGGGTTACAACTATTGGAGCTTTTAAGGTAGTTTATCATATATATTTGTTGCTTAAATAAAATTATTGAAATCTTTTTTATAATTTTAGGCGATTTTCCCTTATGATCATGATTTTTATGATGCAGTGCAAAATCAATTTGTTTCACACTTCAAATGGTTGAAAATGGTACACAACTATAAGAAGAAACCTTTTACCGCCAGTTCTCCTTTACCCAGTGATATTGTAATACAGGTGAGCATATGATAGATACATAGATAGATAGATAGATAGATAGATAGATAGATAGATAGATAGATAGATAGATAGATAGATAGATAGATAGATAGATAGACAGAGAGATAGATAGATGGATAGATAGATAGATAGATAGATAGATAGATAGATAGATAGATAGATAGATAGATAGATAGATAAATAGATAGATAGATAGATAGATAGATAGATAGATAGATAGATAGATAGATAAATAGTTAGATAGATATATAGATAAACAGATAGATATATATGCAATTGTCTCTACTTCATTCCTCTTCTCGTAAATTTCTTATCAATGCAGATGTTCTGCACAGCCTTCTTCAATTTTATCGTATTATATTACAAGACCTCATCTATTTATATTATTTTTCATTTCAGATCAAAGAATTTCTTTTGGAAATCAGTGATGATCCCTTTGAAGTTAAACTACGTGATAATTATGTCTTGCTCGTCGATGAATATCTAGAGGGCCTTAAGCGAAAGACACTCTTTGATAAAAAGATAGCAGAAATATGTTCGAAAACTTTGCTAGTGCCAGCGGGCACAATTGAAACTCTACACGCCACCTTGGTGAAAAAGAATTCCGAGATATATATACAACGTTCCAAGAAAATACGTGAAAGTGGACCGGTACGTACTCGCCTATTGGCTTGGATTATGACAGATGTAGAAATCATGGCCATGGCTGATCCCTCGATACATGGCACCTCGAATGTTACACGTATTATGCGTGAAATTGATTCCGAAAGTCCTTGGCCAGAAGAGGGGTTAGAATTTACCACTCTATGGTGTCGCAATGTTCATGTCAGCTGTTCGGAATGGAAATTTATGTTGAGGGATTTTCCTCAGCCTATGTTTTATGTCAAGACTATGAGTCTATTTGGTATATTGTGTGGTGCTGAGCAGGCGGCCTCTAAGCGTGCAAAACGAGATGTTTACATAGAGGTAGGAGAACCTTTTGGTACGGATGTGGTGCAACGCAGCATGACCGCGTTGAAATTCTATCATGATTTCAATTGTGATTTGGAGTTCTGCAGTTATGCCTTTGGTCCCTGCTGGGAGCCGGTAATGGCTCAATGTAATTTGAGTTTTGAGAAAATATCTGCTCCTTCCAAAGATCCTAGTCCTCCTTTACCCTTTTGGGATAAAATGCGTCTTCTATTCCATGGACGTTTGACAATGATTGTTAAACAATTTACGGTGCTGTTGCATGCCTCTTTAGATCCTTACAATACCACGGAAGAAATGGAATTAACATGGAATAATGCAGGAATAGTGTGGACTAATGCTAAAATCATGTTTAAGGGAGAATTAAATGTCACTGTACGTACTGCCTCCCGCTATGATGATTGCCGTTTGTTGCACTTTCCTCATTTGAAATTAACCTTTAAATTGAATTGGGTTTGCTTGGCCAATCCCAATGATCATCATGCTGTTATGCCTTGTGCTCCCGATAAATTACCCGAATACTCTTCTAATCAGGAACATGATTCCTTTAGAGCTTTTCGTTCTATTAATTTAAATATATGGATTTCGTTTGAAACAAAGTCCAAACCGGGTTTGGAAATTGAAAGTGATATTCCGAGTTTGGTATTATATGGCAGTACCTTAAGATGGTTTGAAAGTTTAAAACTTATACTGTCGGGAGTTACTAGACCTACACGCCGTGGTACGGTATTTAATAATGTGCGACCGCGTAAAAAACAATTAAGTCGTCACTATAAAAAGGCCAATCTACAAATGAGTTTACATCGTTTTCAAGTGCTCTACTGGATGTCTCATGCTAGACACAAAGGTTTTCAACTTAATGGCGGGCGGGTGTCCTTCTGTTCCGAATATCTATTGTCATTGTCACCCATCGATGATGGTCTTATACATCGTCCTCGAGCCGACTGGTCTACAATTTATATG
Organism: Lucilia cuprina; assembly: GCF_022045245.1. NCBI lineage: Eukaryota > Metazoa > Arthropoda > Insecta > Diptera > Calliphoridae > Lucilia > Lucilia cuprina. Next base: position 58,558,161 of record NC_060953.1, read on the forward strand.
AACTGTGAACTTAATGATGCAGAAATTTGGCTTAAAAGTGTGGAAACAGAAAAATTCGATAGTTCCTCGGAGAATATTGCTAATGCTGATAACTGCAACAAGGTGCGTTTCTATTTCCTGAGTGTTGGTCGCGTTTCATATGGCCGAGAGGCCCTAATACAAACTGGCAACGAGGAAGAGACAAATAAAACTAAATCTTCGACACCTACTCACAAATTGGTGGTGTACGATTTAAAAGGTGCTTGGACTAAGAATAATCGTGATGTAGCGTTTGCCTTATTCGATTCGTTTATGAAATCACAAAAACTCAAAAATAATCTGTCCACTGAGGCTGTGAAAAGTTATCGCAAAGAGGGCAATTCTAATGTTATGAAGAATAAACGCAGTGATAGTACTATAGCGTTGACAAGTAGTTCCGGAGAGGTGCTGCCAAGTAAGTTGAACTGAATTTTAACTGAACTTAAACTGAACTCGAATTGGACTGAACTTGAACTGAACTGAAATTGAACTGAACTTGAACTGAACTTGAACTGAACTTGAACTGAACTTGAACTGAACTTGAACTGAACTTGAACTGAACTTGAACTGAACTTGAACTGAACTTGAACTGAACATGAACTGAACATGAACTGAACATGAACTGAACTTGAACCGAACTTGAACTGAACTTAAACTGAACTTGAACTGAACTTGAACTGAACTTGAACTGAACATGAACTTGAACATGAACTTAAACTGAACTTGAACTGAACTTGAACTGAACTTGAACTGAACTTGAACTGAACAAAACTCGAATTGAACTTGAATTAAAATTTGTTTTAAAATACTAATTTTTCCCCTTTTCTCTCCAGTTGCCAACACTACTACAGCAATCAAAAAACCTCAGCCTGCTAGTCATGCAACAGCCATGTTGCAGCAACTTATAGCCGAAGCAGATCATAAATTCAATGTTTACAGTGATGATCAAAGTACCCAATCAAGAGAGCTTCAACTTCAGGGACTGCAAGCCTGTTCTGCACAAGATGTTATCCATGAGAATTGGTCCATTTCGTTGGTAAACTCCCAGGTTCTACTTAAAGGTTCCGAGACATCGGGTTATGTTATTATAAGTGCCGCTAAAGCGGAAATATTACAAAGAGTACATCGTCCCGTGTGGCGAGATCGTTCGTTGGTATCGAAAACTACTTGGAAGGGTTTGTTGGAATGCATGCAGTATTATGCTACCGTAAGTGCCGGAGAACATGATTCTCTTTTGGAACGGGAAATAATGTGGTTAACAGTAGACAATATACAAGATAAAGATGATGCGGTGATAAACGATTTACCCGATATACCACATTTAGTGGGCAGTGGACGTAGTGTGGGCGGTGTAGTCTCCGAAACAGTGGGTGCTTCATCGAGTGAAAATGCTGGTGAAAATCAACCCATACAATTACAGCGTATTGTTTCGCGCTGTAAATGTGAATTTTTCTATGTTAGTTATGGTGATACTATAGATCCTAATACCATTACCGATATGCCACCACCACCTTCCGAAGAAACTTTATCTCCCTGGGAAAGGCAAGATGATCCGGTAGATGCTTTTACCCTAATGCATCACGATTTAGATGTTTGCACTAATTCCCTGCAATATGCCATGATATTGGATATTGTCAATAATCTATTGCTATATGTGGAGCCGCAACGCAAGCAGGCTTTAGAAAAATTGGCCAGAATGCGTTTCCAATTGCAGCTACACTCAACTGAAGATCAAAAACGTCCCATACAACAGAAACAAACACTCATTAGAAGTTTACTTATGAAAATACGTTCTCTTGAGAAAGACATCCATTTTATCAGCCAAAGAGCTGATGAAAGTGATACCATGGAATGGAAATTGGAATATGATCGCGTGCAAAAACATATAAGAGAAAGTAAGGAGGAATTAAACACCCTTAGTGAGGAGTTAGATATGATGCTATTGTGTTACAAGGAAACACAACTTTCACAATTGAGTAAAATCTCCAATGTACTCTCGGACAAAACGGTCAGCATTGTTCGAGCCAATGAGATTTGTTTCAAACGTGCCCAATGGCGTCTTACCGAAACTGACGGTCAAATTGGTATAGCAGATTTGGTGCTAAGCGGCTTCTTGTATACGAAAAAATCAAAAAGTGATGATTCGGTAGAACATCTCTTGGAATTGGGTAATATACGCATGAACAATTTGATACCGCGTGAAATATATAGAGAAGTTTTGGTGCCCACCGAAATACAAAAAGACATGCCCGTCGACACTCACAAGCGAGTGCTGAGAGTATTTTGCCGTGAAAAACCTCCTGTGGGTGGTATTTCGGTTAAGGAACACTTTGAAATCAATGTCGCACCCATTACCATCGCTATAACCAAGAAATTCTATTCTACCATGTTGAAATTCTGTTTTCCCGATCGTGATGCCTCCGAAACAGAAGCTGTTGATGATATAGAAGAAAACTCTTCCAGTTCATCGTCTTCCTCGAATTTGCAGACAAAAACGTCGAAAAAACCTTCTAAATCGAAAAAATCCTCCAAAGATTCAGAATTCTATGTTAAAATCGAAAAAGATGATGTAGAGAAAATGAAAGAACGTGCCGAAAAGAATAAACTATTTATCTATATCAAAATTCCCGAGGTTCCCGTGCGTGTCAGCTATAAGGGTAATAAGGAAAAGAATTTGGAAGATATTACCGATTTCTCTTTAGTTATACCCACCTTGGAGTATCACAATGTAACATGGACCTGGTTAGATTTGCTGCTGGCCATGAAATCGGTTAGTCGTAAGGTGATTTTATCTCAGGCCATTAAACAAAAGTTACAAATACATCGTCGGCCACCAACAACCAATCAAAGTGAATTTTCCTCACCTCCCGAAGAGGATAAAGCAATAATGTTGTTTGGCAATCGTTTAGCGGTATGTAAAAATCTGATTTAGAATAGAAATTGAATGATATCCTTTTTTAAAATCTTTTCAGGGTGAAAATCGTAGTCAACGCAAAGGAGTTTTTAAATTTTCTTCAAGCAACAAATAATGAAATTTATTTCATAAAATTTATTCAGAAAAGTATTATTTAAGTTATTAAATAAACAACAAATTATAATATATTAATTTATTAAATTAATTTTCCATTTATTTATCAACTTGTCCACTAATTTTTTTTTCATTTCTTAACAGTTTCTTTTATTTAATTTTTTTTTATTAAAAAATACAATTTCTTGTGTTATTATTACTGCAGTGTGTTTTAAAGTAAAGTTGAGAGTTAAAAATAAAAATTTGAATTTAATTACTCTACACTGTTATTATCTATATAGTAAAACAGTTTAGTTAAAATACATACAATGTTTGTTAATTAATAAACTACTTAATTAAATATTTAATTAATAAATCACCAGGGAGAAGAAAGTGGAAAAACAAGAAAAATATACTTAAATAAAACTTGTAGTTTAAAGATCTAAAAGATATTTGCTTTAGTAACAACTTCAATTTAAATAAAATTCCAGCTTATTTTTTATATATTAATAAATAGTTTTTTTTAGCTATATATTAAAAATAATCAAAATTTTTTAAACAAACTCAAGAAAACTCACAATTCTAAACAATTATATTATAAGCTCTTTAACCATCACCATCTTTAAGAGCTATAAATTAAAATTAATTTAGATGAAAAATATCTTGTTAAATTAACACAGTTTATTGTTATTAAAGACAAGAAAAACTTAAAAAACAAATTTAATTTAAATATTGCTGCTAATTTAATTTTCATTTTATAGCTTCCTCCACAAATGTTTTCTTTGATGTTGTGTTGATTACAAAAACATTTCATTTAATTTGTTGCTTTAAAGGTGGCTAAAAAATATATATTAAAACAAAATTTCATAAATGTGAACATAGTTTTTAAATTAAAAGCTTTTAATAATATAAAATTTATATTAAAAAAAATAAACGAAAAAACGAGTCAATAAATAAATGCTAAACTTACCAAAACAAATACTTTTTTGGGTATGGAACGCTGCACCAGTTCTCCTAGTAAAATATTTTGGGATTCATCTTTAGTGGGATCAGCTTGGGTATTGTAGCAGAGTGTCAGTTCAGGTAAATTTTGCCAACCCACATATAGCGGATATAAATTGTAGACGAGCTCCTTTTCACCAAAAGCAAATATGGAAACATCAAGCTGTAAAGGAAGAGAAAAAGAAACTGAAGTTGGAACTTGCGTAGAACTGAACTCGAATCAACCTAGAACTGAACTAGAAATGGAACAGAACTAAACTAGAACTGAACTAGAACTGAACAGAACTAGAACTGAACAGAACTGAACAGAACTGAACAGAACTGAACTAGAACTGAACTAGAACTGAACTAGAACTGAACTAGAACTGAACTAGAACTGAACCAGAACTAAACTAGAGCTGAACTAGAACTGAACTAGAACTGAAGTAGAACAGAACTAGAACTGAACTAGAACTGAACTAGAACTGAACTAGAACTGAACTAGAACTGAACTAGAACTGAACTAG
>NC_060953.1:58562979-58582828 GCF_022045245.1 Lucilia cuprina
GAACTGAACTAGAACTGAACTAGAACTGAACTAGAACTGAACTAGAACTGAACTAGAACAGAACTAGAACTGAACTAGAACTGAACTAGAACTGAACAAGAACTGAACCAGAACTAAACTAGAACTGAACTAGAACTGAACTAGAACTGAACTCAAACTGAACTAGAACTGAACTAGAACTGAACTAGAACTGAACTAGAACTGAACTAGAACTGAACTAGAACTGAACTAGAACTGAGCTAGAACTGAACTAGAACTGAACTAGAACTGAACTAGAACTGAACTAGAACTGAACTAGAACTAAACTAGAACTGAACTAGAATTGAACTAGAACTGAACTAGAACTGAACTAGAATTGAATTAGAACTGAACTAGAACTGAACTAGAACTGAACTAGAACTGAACTAGAACTGAACTAGAACTGAACTAGAACTGAACTAGAACTGAACTAGAACTGAACTAGAACTGAACTAGAACGGAACTAGAATTGAACTAGAGCTGAACTAGAACTACTTATAATCGATTAATTTCGAAACATTCAATGTAATGTGAAAAATAATACCACTCACCTGTTTATGACCCGAACATATAAAATTATCCGAATTACTTATACTCAGCGTTGCTATTAGATGCAGTACTTTTGCTGTGGGATTCTTTAAAACCACCTTAAAAGTCATTGGCATTTTAACAAACATTTTCTCCTCAATCGAACAATAGATATTTAAAGGTGGCTCCACTATAGGCAAACCGCTAATAATAAACTTACTCTCATTTTCTTCTTTTCCACCTGAACGTCTCCATTTTATGCAATAGAAACCGAAAACTATATTATTACTAGGCACAGCCGTTGATGACTGCATATTAGAATTTGTTGTATCCATTAATAGGGAAGCCTTAAGGAAACCTCTTAAATGACCCGTAGCCTGTATAGCATCCAAAGATTTGTTGTATATTAAACGTGTGTGTAGATGTTTAGGCGCCTGCGCCACATTTTCATCCGTTGCATTAGTATTGTTATTATTGGCTGCTAAAACATTAGTCGCTTTACCATCATCCGATATTGTTGATGAACTCATATTGGAATTTTGACTGGACAGCATGAGGGCATTGGGGGAGGCAGTATTATTTATTATTGTCATATTCGTTGGTAGTTTCCCCATTAGACTTTTATTCATATGATTAGAGGTTAAGGTATTCAGGACATCACCTGTTTTCATTAAATGTTTTCTAGATGTTCGCAGGCGATTAAAAATGTTGGTTTGTACCTCGTTTTTGGTGCGCTCATAATCCTTGACCGTTATCCACTCTTCACTAGTGTTATTCGTGCGTAAAACTATTACATCTTCGAGTTTCTCACCACGCTGGTAAATGCTGGAGAATTTTTTACGTTTAAAACTATAGGTTGATTGCACTAGGTTATGATCCTATAAAAATAAGAAAAGAAAACTTAATATAATTAATATTATTGCCATTTTCAAAACTTACACATATAAAATAGGTTTCCAATATATCTAATTCCACATCTGCTTGTATTACAAGACCGGCTCGAAACAGGAAATTCTCACCACGATAGATTTTCGTTAGAGGCATTCTATTGAGTGTATAAAACTGACCCTTAAATTTAAACTCTGCATCACATCTTACACTGAGCACTGTGTCCTGTGTCTTACGCAAACTATTTTCATCTAAAAATTCCAGATGTATTGGTGTTATTATGGGCAGAGGTGTTAAAATGGTTTGATTGGATGTTAGATTCTTAGCCGCTAATGTCGCTTCTGGAGATTCATCCGTACTGCTGGGTGTTGTTGCATCATTTATAACTATTGCTGTTGTAACTTTGGGTTTTAGAACATCCGTTGTATAGCAAATTTTCTGTTGCAACGTTATCGTTGTCTCAATTAGACTGAATATGTAATATGAGGCGGTGTTGGAACTTTGCATGGACAGTTCTCCAATGTCAATTTGTATACTAGAATGAAGTTTTTGCTTATTTGGAGATATATCTGTGGTAAGGAATACTGTAAAGATAGAAAAACAAATTCATTTTTCAGAAGTAGGTACATATTTTTTTAACAATTTTCTCATTACTTATGACGTATTAGATTATAATGAGTGATCTTTTAAATGATAATATATTGCAAATGCATTGTAAATGAAATTAATTGAGAAATTAAGAACATTTTATACTTTTATAAAATTAAACCGATTGAGAATTGTACTAGAAGTAGAACTGTAGTAGTTCAAGAATTGAACTAGAACTGAACTAGAACTGAACTAGAACAGAACTAGAACTGAACTAGAACTGAACTAGAACTGAACTAGAACTGAACTAGAACTGAACTAGAACTGAACTAGAACTGAACTAGAACTGAACTAGAACTGAACTAGAACTGAACTAGAACTGAACTAGAACTGAACTAGAACTGAACTAGAACTGAACTAGAACTGAACTAGACCTTGAACTGAACTAGAACTTGAACTGAACTAGAACTGAACTAAAACTGAATTAGAACTGAACTAGAACTGAACTAGAACTGAACTGGAACTGAACTAGAACTGAACTAAAACTGAACTAGAACTGAACTAGAACTGAACTAGAACTGAACTGAACTAGAACTGAATTAGAACTGAACTAGAACTGAACTTGAACTGTACTAGAAATGAACTAGAACTGAAATGAACTTGAGCTGAACTAGAACTGAACTAGAACTGAACTAGAACTGAACCTAGAACTGAACTAGAACTGAACTAGAACTGAATTAGAACTGAACTAGAACTGAACTAGAACTGCATTAGAATTGAACTAGAACTGAACTAGAACTGTACAAGAATTAAACTAAAACTGAATAAGAACTAAACAAGAACGCAACTAGAACTGAACAAGAACTGACTATTTTAAGGTCAAGATTTGACCTTAATGTTGACAAAAATAATGCAAATGGAGTAACGAGTAGTATTGAACGGAATCGAATCTTATCTCGTGTTCGCTTTCGTAGTTTTTTTATTTCATCATTTATATAAAACTATAGTACATTAATATTTAATTACTTAATCAATTAAATTATTCTTTATTCACATACTTATCCTAACAATATTCATCAACAATTTTATCAATCCACGGTCGAAGGGCATTAATATTTACATAAACACCAGGTGACTCTTCTCTCGCACACTCACGTCCTCTACCCCAAGAAACAATACCCACTAATTGGTCATCCAGCAAAACTGGACCACCCGAATCGGCTGCACAAGCATCCTTAACTCCAGGAATCGAAGCACAAAACATACTTTTTGTAACATTACGATAATTTAGATATATTTCACGACATTCTTCATGCGATAAGACTTCTACATAAACCGATCTCAATTGTTGTGAGACAGTACCATTTTCTCGTGTCAAACCCCAACCGGATACTTTAACAAAGTCTCCTTTTTGTGGCATATCATTCGATAACTCTATGCTTTCAATAAATCTTTCCCTAAAAGGTGAATTTAATTTGAATATGGCAACATCATTATCTAATGTTTTTTCATCGAAGGATTTTGGTCTGAAAATCTTTTTAACTCTTCTTTGATAGTAGTCTTCATGCAAATATGTGGCACCAGCTTGAACGGTTATTTCCCTCGGTCTACGAATACAATGTGCCGCTGTTAATACACATTTCGGTGTTATTAACGATCCGCCACAGTAGAATGAACCCTCTCTACGCAAATTTACCATATAGGGAAATTGTTCGATATACACTGGTCGCCCACCAACAATACGAGCTGATCGTGTTTCCACTATAGTGCCGTGAAATTGTAAGAGAAGCGTTGTAACTAATAGAAATGTAACTAACATTATTGATACAACTTTTATGACTGATTGCAAGAAGTGTGTAGAATTTTTTATTTATAAATGTGCGAGATCGTAAAATGTGTTTAGTATTACTTGCACTTGATCTTGTTCGAAGGTTAGGGTTTAATAATGTGGCCTTTATGTTTAACAAAAAAAAAAAAAACATGTGTATTTTTAAGGTTAATTATGTGAAGGTGTTGAGGAAAGACTTTATTGAAATGTGTAGGTAATGTTAGAGCTGTCTTGCTATGAAATTGAAAGGGAAGAAAACTATATTTGTACAGATGATGTAAGAACAGGAACACACAGGAGTATCGATTCGAGTATTAAAAATACATTTGCAACTATCCATATCTATCTACCTACCTACGTATCTATCTATCTATCTATCTATCTATCTATCTATCTATCTATCTATCTATCTATCTATCTATCTATCTATCTATCTATCTATCTATCTATCTATCTATCTATCTATCTATCTATCTATCTATCTATCTATCTATCTATCTATCTATCTATCTATCTATCTATCTATCTATCTATCTATCTATCTATCTATCTATCTATCTATCTATCTATCTATCTATCTATCTATCTATCTATCTATCTATCTATCTAAGGGATCAAAAAACCCTTTCTTCTAAATATTTCATTGTCTATGACTTTTCATATAAATATTTATATTGTATATTTTTCTCACTACAGCAACAATGACAAATACTAATTTCCTCGTTTATTTTCTAAAAATATTTGTATTTATTAAATGCTTTAATAAAGGCAATTACCAAACCAATGTCATGGGTACAACTTTGACCAGAACAATGCGTATTATAGGTGGTCATAACACCTCGATAGCTGAACATCCCTACATGGTTAGTATACGTTACAAAGAACATTTCATATGTGGCGGTACGATGATATCACAAAAATGTATGCTAACAGCGGCTCATTGTTCAATATTAGAATCACCCGGGGGTTGGGAAATTCATGCTGGAACTACGTTTATAAAAGCTAAAGGGCTTATAAGAAAAGTACGCAAATGGATGGTGCCACTGGAATTCAATTTCTTTACCGTTGACATGGATGTGGCTATTGTGGAATTAGATAGGCCATTATATTCACGAAGTGTAAGACCTATACAAATCGATTATGATCCTTTGCAAGAAAATGAAGAAGTTATGGTAACAGGTTGGGGTCTTAAGAATGAATATCCTTGGGCTAAACTATCAAATGAACTGCAAGCGGTAAATGTTTCTTTAACTTCGATGAAAGAATGTTTGAAAACCTATCTGCCACATAATAATATAACGGAAAATATGTTTTGTGCTATTGGTAGTTGGGGTAGTGATGCCTGTCAGGGTGATAGTGGTGGACCTGCTATACGTCGTGGTAAGCAGGTGGGTATTGTATCATGGGGTTATCGTTGTGGCTCTCCGGAATATCCTGGTGTGTATACCCGACTAAGTAGTCCCAGTGTTAGGGGTTTTTTAAAGTATATAATAAAAAATAATTGCTAAAACTGAATGTCGGTTACATTTTGAATATAAATTGAAAATTGCTAATTTTTATCTAATAGAGCGAAACCCAAATAATTGCGTTAATAGCTTAATAATAAAATGCATGAACATTTTATAGGAAACAAATCTACTGATAGTATTAGTTTAACGCTTGGAAATCAAAGATGTCATGCGAATATCTGGCTGTTACAATTTCAATAATTTTATTTCGTCTTCCCTCAATGTATTTACATCAATCCAGTGATCCTCGTATTGTTGGAGGTGTTGAGACTACCATTGAACATGTTCCGTATCTAATAAATCTACGAAGAAATGGTCAATTTTCTTGTGGCGGTTCTTTGATAACCAACAAATGTGTGCTAACAGCTGCCCATTGTGTAAATGGAGTACCTGCTTCTAGTTTGAGCATTAATGCGGGTACCTCAAAACTAACAGATCCCGGAGAAATGCGTCAAGTGGAGCAATCTTTTGTCTCCGTATTGTATTCCCCCACAAATCTTGACATGGATGTCGCAGTTCTAAAGTTAAATGAACCCTTAAAGGGTCCCAATATTGCCACTATACCACTCTGTTCTAAACGTCCTGCCAACAATGCTTATGTTCGTGTATCAGGCTGGGGTGTAACAAGTGAATCTAGTCGTATACCACCGAATCAAGTGCGTACAGTTAAAGTGCAAGTAATATCGAAGGAGAACTGTGAACAATCGTATGCTGGTAAAGCGTTTATATCTAGTACAATGTTTTGTGCCTCGGTACCGGGAGAACGTGATTCTTGTTCTGGTGATTCAGGTGGACCTGTAGTTTATAATGGTCAAGTTTGTGGTATAGTTTCATGGGGATTTGGTTGTGCCAGACGTGAATTTCCAGGAGTCTATACAAATGTTGCCAGTTCAAGAATAATGACGTTTGTTAGATCAATTATTATGCAAAATTGTATGTAGTTTAAAGAATTATAAATAGAAATATAATTTTAATTAATTAAAATTTAATTTTTAATAAAAATAATTTAAATAAATTATAAGAAAAGTATGTGTTTGAAAATAGATGTGCTTTCAATCAAGATAAAATTCTAAAACATTTGGATATTGGCAATTTATAGTTAAAATATGTTTTTATTCGCTGATGTTATTGAAACCAAATATTCAAACTTAAAGTCGATCGAGTATGTTAAGTTGCGAGAGAGTTTTTTATTGTAAAAGAGAATGATAATCGATGCACTTTCACAGACATAGGGTAGGATACAAAAATTCGCTAGATAGGAGCCAATAAACCATAGGATTGTGTACAAAGCCGGTGGTGAAATGACTGTTTATGATTGGGGTTAAATTGACGAAAACTATGGAACAATCAATTAGGGACAGTAAATTTATTGGTAGTTGATGTGAAAAATTTCAGAAATGTGTTTAATGTTGGGCAGTTGCTCACAAGTCTTGGTTGGTCAGTGGTTGAGATCCACATAGTGGCTGTGGTTTAAACCTAAATCGCAGGAAGCGGATGCTTGGTTTAAAGATTGATGCACTGTGAAATATAATTTTCAAGATAAATTTCTGTTATCGTTCCTAGTTTCTAGAGCAATACAAATTACAGAACATGACTGCGGATTAAGAAAGTTTTGAATTTAAGGTTGGGTATACGAGGTGGATTTTTTTTATGTTTATTTGGTGTCCTTAACTAGGGTTTTCCAAAAAATGGAGTGTAGTGCAAGGTCGTTATTTTCTTTTCTTTAATTTATCAGCGATTTTCCTACATGGTCTTTATGACCACTGAAATAAAGTCTTCGTCCCCTAGGTGCTGTTGCCGAATCAATAGAGCCTTTTCAGTAGTGTGGTTGCGCGACATATAAGATTTTTCCTTTGTCGTGGTTAGATTGAGCTTGCTCATGACACCTGTCCTTCCCCAACGGTGTTACTATGGCAAGAGATTAGATAGCTCGAATACTTGAGCATATAGTAAATTGCAACCTGCTTGTAAGATACACAATGGGGCAGGGATGAGTTGTTACATTTTACTCACGCAGTGGATGAAAATGACCACCGTGAAATAGACCGTCAAGGCAGCTGTTCACGTAAAGCATATTCGTCTTGGTAATGATAAGGAATAGTAAGTTAGAAGTTCTAGCCCAAGGCAAAACATATACCTAGCAAAAATTAAACGAAGTACTTTCCAAAGAATAACATTTATCACCACTTCAAAGGTAGGACTTAGTAAATTTTTTAACCTTCTTTGGAAGTAATTTTTAATGACTTCCGAAGAAGCGAAAATAATGCTATAATATATATTTTGCAATTCTATATATTTTTCTTTTATTCTTACAAAATATTATTTTTGTTCCTTTGTATTAAATATGCATATTTCGCTTCCAATAACATACAAATGACATCTTTAGAATGATTTCAGAAGTAGTCAATTTGGCATCAAATAAAATTGACAAGTCTGTTTTAAAATCATTACTTCATCAGGTCTTTTTCGGCACTTCCATGCAGTAAATTCTATTTCTTTTGCTGGGTATTTGTGTATTTTTCGTTTATGAACATAGTAGTTAGCTGCATGACATTCCATTCTATGTAAGTCACAAAAAATTAGTAACATTGACTGAATTCCATAATGGATAAAAAAATTGTAATAAATAATATTAATATAATTTTGAATTAATATTTATCAAAAATTTCCCTCAAACTAATTCTATGCCAAGGTCTATGTTAAAACTGTCAATTGAGGTTTAAGTTAACAAAAAAGGTCAAAACTATTGCAGAATTTAAAATATATAAAATATTACAAAATTTTATATATAATCAAATTGGTAAACATAACATATGTTCAGTTTAAAAATATCGGTAAATATGGCAATTTTAATATTATTGTACAGTTTGATCCTAGCTTTAGTTCTGCCAACAAAAACTTTGTTCTTAAATGTATCAGATCAAAGTAGTCGTATAGTGAATGGTAAAGTAACGACCATAGACAAAGCTAAATTTGTGGTGAATCTACGTAGTCATGGTCACTTTTCCTGTGGTGGTTCTTTAGTGGCACCAAAAATTGTACTCACTGCCGCTCATTGTGTAAATGGATTAAGAGCCTCTGAGTTGACCATAATAGGTGGAGCTACATATCTTTCTGAAAGGGGTATTAAACGTTCTGTCTTTAAAATATATATACCAAAAGAATACAATTCCCGTACCATGGATATGGATATAGCACTACTGATATTATCTAAACCCCTGGAAGGAGCTAATATTTCAATTATAAAATTGTGTAAAACAAAATGGAATGTTGGTGATGAAATGACAGTTTATGGTTGGGGTCAAATTACTGAAGTCAATAAAACCAGCTCAAATCAATTAAGAACCGTAAAAGTGCCCGTAATAAAGCAGAAAAAATGCAGCGATATGTATAAAGGACATGAAAAAATAACAAATTCAATGTTTTGTGCTGGCGATTTGAAGGGTAAGGATGCTTGTACTGGTGATTCTGGTGGTCCAGCCGTATATAAAAATCAATTATGTGGTGTAGTGTCATGGGGTACGGGTTGTGCTCGTAAGAATTTTCCGGGTGTTTATGCAAATATTATTTTTGCTAGAGAATATATTGATAAAATAATGAAAAACTTTGGAAGCTATTAAATATTTAAACAAAATAAAAAATGATACATAAACACATACATCAATGGACTCTCTGTTTTACATAACACAAGTTTTCAGGATGACAAAAGTTGATTTCGTAAATTTGTAAAATTTTAAATTGTTGTTGTATAATACATTTGTCCAATTCACAGTCGATGTCGTATCGTTGCAGCGTTGTGTAGCATAAAAATTTTTCAAATAAAATTTTTTGGAACAAAAACAATAATAATAAAATTACGACATACTACGATACAACCGTACAACATCGATTGTGAATTGGACAATTTATTTGTAAGACCACAGTTGTATTTATTACATTCTATTCTATGCCCAGAAGTAGAATTTACTACAGAAATAAAACTGAAGAAGTAATGATTTTAATACAGGCTTAACATAGGAGGGATGTCCTTTTTATTTGATTCCATATTCACTACATTTGAAGTCATTCTTAAGAAGTAATTTGTATGTTCTTTTTTTTAAGTAATAAGGAATTAAAATTGTAGTAATACAGAATACAACAAATTCGACTCAAATAATATTAATATACATAAATAAATTACACGCATTTATCAATTAAAAATAAAATTGTTAAACAAATTTACTTAGTGCTACTTTTGAAGTGGTAATAAATGTTATTCGTTTGGAAGTACTTCGTTTTTATTTTGCTGGGTATTTTTCACAAAAGCTTTAAATGTAAAAAATTTCATAATTAATTTAAAAAAATTTGCCATAAATATTAAAACAAATTTTAAATTAATATTTGCTAAATTTTATCCTAAAGTCTTTGTTTTAACCTTTAGTAAAAGTTGAAATTAACAAAATTATTCTAAATTTCAGCATAAAACCAAATATTTAAGATTCTTTTTAAAATACTATAAATATTATTAAACATGACAATTTTAATTACATTACACAGTCTGATCGTCGTCTCGTTACACTTGCCCAGTTTTTAATTTTGTCAGAACAAAGTGCTCGTATAGTAAATGGTAACTTGTCTACAATTGATCAATCTAATTGTGTGGATGAAGAGCAGATGAATTGACCATAGTAAGAGGAGCAACTTATCTTTATGAAAATGCGATTAAATGTTATGTCTCTAAAATAGAGAAGAATGTATTATCCCAGTCATGAATATGGATATTCCACTATCTATCTATCTATCTATCTATCTATCTATCTATCTATCTATCTATCTATCTATCTATCTATCTATCTATCTATCTATCTATCTATCTATCTATCTATCTATCTATCTATCTATCTATCTATCTATCTATCTATCTATCTATCTATCTATCTATCTATCTATCTATCTATCTATCTATCTATCTATCTATCTATCTATCTATCTATCTATCTATCTATCTATCTATCTATCTAACTTTCTATCTATCTATTTATCTATCATCTATCTATCTGTCTGTCTGTCTGTTTATTATATCTATCTATTTGTCTGTTTATTACTTATATTATTGATGAGGGTATAATGTTTCATTAGACAAGTAGTGAATACTTACAGTAGTTACAAATTCTAATTTAAAATTTGCAAAATTTTACTCCAAATAAATTCAATTACACGGTGTTCCTTTTAACTTTTAGCAAAAGTTTAAGTTAACATTAACGTTCTAAACTGATTTTTTGCAAAAAAACTATACTTCAGTGAAAAATATCGGTTAACTAAGAAACATGTTAATTTTATTTATATTTTTCAGTTTGATCCTCGCATTAAATCTGCAAATAAATGCTTTGATGTTAAAGAGGACAGATCAAAGTGCCCGTATAGTGAATGGTGATCTGATTACAATTGACAAAGCTAAATTTGTTGTGAATCTACGTAGACACGGTCGATTCTTTTGTGGTGGTTCTTTAGTGACACCAAAAATTGTAATTACTGCCGCTCATTGTGTATTTGATTTAAAAGCCGCTGAATTGTCCGTGGTAGCAGGAGCTACTTATCTTTCAGATGAGAATTTTAAAAGTCCTGTCTCAGAAATATGTTTACCAGAAGAATACAACTCTCGAACTTACGAAACGGATATAGCACTATTGGTATTATCTAAACCCATGGAAGGAGCTAATATTTCTACTATAGAACTGTGTAAAACTAAATGGAAAACTGGTGATGAAATGGCGGTTTATGGTTGGGGTCGTATTGCCGAAGACATTAAAGGAATCTCAAATCAATTAAGGACCGTAAACGTGCCAGTAATAGAACAAAGCGAATGCAACGAAATGTATAATGGAGAAATAACGAAATCAATGTTTTGTGCTGGCGATTTGAAGGGTAAGGATGCTTGTAAGGCGGATTCTGGTGGACCAGCAGTATTTAATGGTCAATTGTGTGGTGTGATATCGTGGGGTATAGGCTGTGCTCGTACCAATTTTCCAGGCGTTTATACAAATATTATGATTGCTAAACAGTTTATTGATAAAATTATGAATAAATATAAAAGTCATTAATTAAATATTTTAATTTAGTAAGTTGCTTCCCAGATTTTCATATTGATTTCATATTTTAAAGTTTTGTAACCAATAATTTATTTGAAAAAAAAATATCCTAAATAAACAGTTACTTCGTGGGACTATATTCAAAACTATCTATCTTGTATAGTAAACGTTTTCATGGAGATCAAACTAAACTGTTTTTTTTACTTATTCAACAAAATTTTTATGTATTAATTTAACAAATGTTTAATTTGTTTTCTGTAGAATTTATAAAACGAATGTTTACTAGATTATTGAAACATTTAATTTTAAAACTAAGATAGCGAATATTAAATATATACTACCTCGATATTCAAATACATAATAACAATAAACAAAATAAAAAATATTTTAATTAATTTACACATGCTCCGTTTTTGAATAATAATAGTAAATGTTTTTTTTGTTTAAAACAAAGATAAATATTTTGAATATTGTATTTGTCATTTTTAAATGCAAGTTTATATATAAATATCCCCGTTATTGAGAAATTGCAACTATTTCGCTATTTAAAATAAACGGTTAGTTTTTGCTGTCAAAGACAAAATAACTTGAACTCGTAACGTTAATTACACAAGTCAACAAAATCGAACTTTTTGAGTGCCTTTTAAATAAAAATATCTAATTCCTATGTATTTCCACGCTCTGAGTTTAAAAATCGCCAGTAAAACTATTGTTTCCGATTTAATTGCAAACAATATTTTCTAAACTTTTAGGATGTTTTTTACTTAATTTTGCTGAACTGGTACTTAATTCCTACTGGTACTTAATTAACACCATGTAAATCTACATAAAATTATCTGTCCAAAGAGTATAATCATAATGACAGTTTTTCCATAATGTACTATCATTACATAAACCCATAATTGTATTAAAATATCGAAATATTATACAATTCACGAACAGTAACCTAACGTTGTATCATTGTATGTCCTAAGTTTTTACTATTCTTATATTATTGTGTCAAAAATATTTGACTGTGAAATATTAATGACATACAATGATACAACAATACGATATCGAAAGTGAATTGGATAAATGCGAGGTCCTTTGATTTAAAAATATAGTTGTTGATGTTTGTGAAGATCATCCCAAATAAACTGTCAACATTATTATACTCTAATAATATACAATATTGTGTAGATTAACATATTGGCTCGGTTTTGAGAAATTAACTAAAAAATGCAAAAAAAAAAAATTCTTAAATAACCAAAATATTTTGAAAACCAAAGCTAACAGAAACTTTTCATAACAACTTTTGAAGTCAGGAAGTCAGATATTTTTATTTAAAAGGCATTTTAAGTGTTGTCTAGTGAGTTATTAAATAAATAATATGAAAATTAAAGGAATTAAACGATTTAAAACTGAAAATTTAAAATTGCTCTTTCGAATGTCAAGAAGTAAAAATTTACGTTTAATAAATGACGAAATATTTATATTTTCCCACTTCCTTCATACATTTGTTATTCCTAATTTTAATATTATGGGAAATATCGTCTAAAACCACTCTAATATACGTAAAAGGAAGTGAAAAGGAATCCCGAATAGTCAATGGTATAACTACAAATATACAAAGTGCCAAATATATCGTTAATCTAAGACTAAATGGCAAATTTATTTGTGGTGGTTCTTTAATAACACCAAAACTTGTTATAACAGCAGCCCATTGTGTTAAACAATTTAATCCCAATCAATTGACAGTAACAGGTGGCGTAACATATCTTTCAGAAACTGGAGTACGTAGAAGTATTGACAAGATGATGGTACCTAAAGAATATAATGCTGATACTTATCACATGGATATAGCGGTACTTAAACTAACGGGCCCTATGACTGGCAATAATATAGGAACGATTGAATTGTGCAAATCCGATTGGAAACTTGGAGATTCTATACAAGTTTTTGGTTGGGGTGCTTTGAATGAAAACAATAATCAGGAATCGAATCAATTGCGTACGGTTAGAGTTCCCTTGATAACGCGTAAACGCTGTACGGATATGTACAAAGCCGATGGTAGAGCGATAACACAGACAATGTTCTGTGCTGGTGATTTAAAGGGAAAAGATGCTTGTTCTGGTGATTCCGGTGGACCGGCAATATTTCAAAATCAATTGTGTGGCGTTGTATCGTGGGGTGTTGGTTGTGCGAGAACTAAATCTCCTGGAGTCTATACAAATATTAAGAGTGTACGTAATTTTCTTGATCAAGCTATAAAATTGGGATTGGACTAAGAGGCAAATGTGAATGAACAAATTTTGTTATAAAGACGTTTTGTAATTTGTATTATATTAATAATGTAGTCAATTTTTTTAATAAATAAACTGCGACAGATTATAATAGATTTTTAAAGATTTCATCACTATTAATGCAACTAACTAATGTCTATCTATCTATCTATCTATCTATCTATCTATCTATCTATCTATCTATCTATCTATCTATCTATCTATCTATCTATCTATCTATCTATCTATCTATCTATCTATCTATCTATCTATCTATCTATCTATCTATCTATCTATCTATCTATCTATCTATCTATCTATCTATCTATCTATCTATCTATCTATCTATCTATCTATCTATCTATCTATCTATCTATCTATCTATCTATCTATCTGTCTATCTTTCTATCCATCTATTAATACACTCATATGTAAATTATTGATAAGGGTTTCATATTTCGCTTGTGACTATTTACAGAAGTTGCCTTCATGACATTCCATTCTATATGTGTCATAAAAAATTTACATTTACTAAATTCCAAAATTGATAAAACTTTCCATATTACAACTAATATTAATTTAAAATTTGCTAAATTTTTTATCAAACAAATTTAATCTCAAAGTGTTTGTTTTAACCTTCAGTGAATGTTTAACTTAACGAAAAAGTTCTAAACTGTTGCAAAAAACCAAATATTTAAGATTTTTTCAAAATACTATAAATATTATTTACTCGTGTAGAAAAGTTCAGTGTAAAAATATCGGTAAACTAAGAAACATGTCAATTTTGTTTATATTTTTAAGTTTGATCCTCGCATTAAACCTGCAAATAAATGCTTCGATCATAAATATGACAGATCAAAGTGCTCGTATAGTAAATGGTGAACTGATTACTATTGACAAAGCTAAATTTGTTGTGAATCTACGTTTACAAGGCCTATTCTTTTGTGGTGGATCTTTAGTGTCACCAAAAATTGTACTCACTGCCGCTCATTGTGTCATTTCGTTAAAAGTCTCTGAAGTGTCCGTAATAGGAGGAGCTACTTATCTTACGGATAAGGAATTTGAAAGTTCTGTTTCAGAAATATATATACCAGAAGAATACAATTTCCTAACCAACGATATGGATATAGCACTATTGATATTATCTAAACCCCTGGAAGGAGCTAATATTTCTACTATAGAACTGTGTAAAACTAAATGGAATACTGGTGATGAAATGGCGGTTTATGGTTGGGGTCGCATTGCCGAAGACATTGAAGAAAGCTCAAATCAATTAAGAACCGTAAACGTGCCAGTAGTAGAACAGAGCAAATGCCGAGATATGTATTATGAAAATAGTGAAATAACGAATTCAATGTTTTGTGCTGGCGATTTAAAGGGTAAGGATTCTTGTAAGGCCGATTCTGGTGGACCAGCCGTATTGAATGGTCAATTGTGTGGTGTGGTATCGTGGGGTGAAGGCTGTGCTCGTCACGACTTTCCGGGCGTTTATGCAAATATCTTGTTTGCAAGACAGTTTATTGATGATATTATGAATAAGTATGAAAGACAATAATTTATTATGGTCCTTTCCACATTTTTATATTGATTTCATATTTTAAAGTTTTGCAACTAATTTATTTTTAAAATCTTAAAATTATCACAAATAAAGGACTATATTTAAAACTGTCTATCTTACACAACTGTTATTCCGCTAATTTTTAAGTATTAATTTTTCAAAAATAATTAAACATTAATAAATAAAATTTTTTGGAGAAATATTAACAAATATTTAATTTGTTTGCTGTAAAAATTATATCACGAATGTGTACTAGATTTCTCACACATTCTTTCTTTTAAATCTAAGATAACTAGTTTTGAATATACTCACTCTATATTCAAATACATAATAAAAAAATTATTTTAATTAATTTACACATGCTCCGTTTTTTTAATAATAGTAAATAATTTTTTGTTGAAAACAAAGATAAATATCTTGAATATGGTATTTGTCATTTTTAATTGCAAGTTTATATATAAATATCACCGTTACTGGGAAATTGCAAATTATTTCGCTATGTAAAATAAACGGTTAGTTTGCTTTCCTACGCTGGCAAAAAAAAAAACAAAACTTGAACTCGTAACGTTAAATAATTCAACAAATGATATGAACATTAAAGGATTTAAACGATTTACAACTGCAAAATTTAAAATCACTCTTGCGAATGTAAAGAAAACGAAATTTTATATTTAATAAATGACGAAATATTTATATTTTTCCACGATCATACATTTATTATTCTCAATTTTATTATTATGTGAAATATCGTCTAAAACCACTTTATTATACGTTAAAGGAAGTGAAAGTAATAGCCGCATAGTCAATGGTATTACTACAAATATAGAAAGTGCCAAATATACTGTAAATCTAAGGCTTAATGGAAAATTTATTTGTGGTGGTTCTTTGGTTACACCACAATTTGTTGTAACAGCAGCCCATTGTGTTAAAAACGTTAATCCCACCCAATTAACTGTAATAGGTGGCGTTACATATCTTACAGAAACTGGAGTACGTAGAAGTATTGAGAAAATAATAACACCTAAAGAATATAATGCTAAAACTTATCACATGGATATAGCGGTACTTAAATTATCGGGCACTATGACTGGCAATAATATTGCAACCGTTGAATTGTGCAAATCCGATTGGAAACTTGGAGATTCTATACAAGTTTTTGGTTGGGGTGCCTTAAATGAAAACAATAATCAAGAATCAAATCAATTGCGTACGGTTAGAGTTCCATTGGTGACGCGTAAACGATGTTCGGATATGTACAGAGCCGATGGTAGTACGATAACACAGACAATGTTTTGTGCTGGTGATTTAAAGGGGAAAGATGCTTGTTTTGGTGATTCCGGTGGACCGGCTATATTTCAAAATCAATTGTGTGGCGTTGTATCGTGGGGTGTTGGTTGTGCGAGAACAAAATTTCCCGGGGTCTATACAAATGTTAATAAAGTACGTAATTTTATTGATCGGGCTATGAAACTGTGAGGATTAGATTAAAAGGCTAAATTGAACGATCAAATTTAGTTATAAAGATGTATTTGTAATGTGTATTGTTGTAATAATGTAGTAAAATTTTGTTAATAAACTAAGAAAATGAACCAAACTGAGTAGTCAATACTTGATTTAAATTGAAAGAAATTAATTTAACCTAATTAACTAACTAACTAAGTAAGTAACAAACTAACTAACTAACTAACTAACTAACTAACTAACTAACTAAGTAACTAACAAACTATCTATCTATCTATCTATCTATCTATCTATCTATCTATCTATCTATCTATCTATCTATCTATCTATCTATCTATCTATCTATCTATCTATCTATCTATCTATCTATCTATCTATCTATCTATCTATCTATCTATCTATCTATCTATCTATCTATCTATCTATCTATCTATCTATCTATCTATCTATCTATCTATCTATCTATCTATCTATCTATCTATCTATCTATCTATCTATCTATCTATTCAGACTGTGTTGTGGTAATAAATATTTATTTCACAATTATTTGAATTTATAATCAAATTTAAAGTCTAAGAACTATGCAGGTCGCACATAACACGTGTATGTAACAAATATTATACAAATAATAAATTAAAACCGTTGAATTACTAAAACTATGTTACCAAAAAAAGGTTCTATAAACTTTACAATTCTTGGTCAAGGTATTAACAAACTGAACAGTATGATATTAACAACTGTTTAAATAAAGTATAATTATGTATGCATTAAGCCTCTTGCTCCCTCTTGACGTCTGTTGTGCTAGAATTATTTATTATATATATATGTCTCTCATTCATATGCGATATATTATGCAACTGCGGTATTTATATCTTTATTGTTTGTTGTTTAGGACTAGAATAAGATTATTCTTTCTAGGGTTAGAGAATACTTCACAGATGATGATTGCAGGTTACGCATAATTAATAACCTATTACTTTGACATAACATTCACTTGAAAGTTTGCGACCGATATTTTTATAATGATTATATTGCAGGATATCCTAGAAGTTTTAGGCGTATATAGTGCTTCTGGTATAATAGGATTTTAGACTATGATAGTTTTGAATTGACCTCTAGTGAAAAGTTTGAGTTTATATATAGAGTAATGATACGATTTAAGATATAATTAATATGATCTATATTTGAACCCTGATTACGTTTAGTTGCAGGATAAATTATAGCTTTTATATGGTCTTTATAAAAGCCTTTATTTCAATGATGTTTTAGTCTAAAGTATATTGGCATTATCTTCTTCACAAGCAAGTTGTGTTGGATTCCAGGTCACTGTAATGATTCATTAGGGTAATGTAGATCACAATAGTTAAGTTTGGTCGATAAAACCTCTAATTTGCCACTACTACATATAGAATAGATTGTAGAGTACTAATAGCATTGGGCAGGCGTATTATTAGATTTCTAGTATGAATGATAACGGGACACATGTGTAATAAACCGTTTAGGTTTTATCGAGGATGTAGGATAGTGATGGATCATGGACAAATCCCTTCCGAAACTTTATTACTTCAAACTTCCGCTCTAACTTTTTTGATTTTCATTTAATATTAGTTCCTTCTTAAAGGGTATCACAATGGTCCCTCTGTAATTCAGAGTAAATAAAATTCTAATCAATATAATATAATTAGAACATTTTTGAAAACACGTACACATCGAAGAACAAACACTTAATAAAATAATAATCTTAACGGTGTTTCGCTTATAAAATTGAAATTTAACATATTTACATTTACATTTCAAACTCGGAAGTTAAATACTAAGAGGTTAATAAACTGTTACAATTAAATACAGTTGTTTCAATAGAGTTAACCTTTAGCAATAGACATTCTTTAATATTAAATTAATTATATAAAAGCCCTGATAATGGAATCTTTTCATTTGACATTAAGATTTTAAACATAATACCAGAATATGGCAAAATTTTCCACAATTTGTTTTAACACTCTAGTTGTTGTACTATTCCTACAAATTCTCACAACAAATGCTGTCAAATATCGCATAGTAGGAGGTAAACTTACAACAATCAATAATGCCAAATATATCGTATCACTACGTGAAAGAGATGGTACTTTCTTTTGTGGTGGAACATTGGTTAAGGAACGTTATGTGGTGACAGCAGCCCATTGTGTGAAAAAGTTAAAAGCTAGAAATATTATGGTACATGGCGGTGCCACCTACTTAAGTCAATTAGGTGTAAGACGTTCTGTGGTACGCATTAGTGTACCAAATGCTTTTACCTTTAAATCATCCAAATGGGATGTGGCCGTATTGAAATTGAACAGACCAATGAGAGGTAAAAATATTAAAACAATTCCTTTATGTACACGTCGCATTCCACCCCGAAGTTTGGTAAAAGTTTCCGGTTGGGGTTTGACAGAAGAAAATGCTCCCAAGGCTTCAAATCAATTGCGTACGGTCAATGTTCGTATGATGGGTCATAAGAAGTGTAAAAGAGATTATCGTTCTGTCCTTAAGATAACAAATACCATGATGTGTGCTGCTGATACGGCTCAAAAAGATTCGTGTACTGGTGATTCTGGTGGACCATTAGTGTATCGTGGAGAACTGTGTGGTGTTGTGTCATTTGGTATCGGTTGTGCTCGTAAGAAATTTCCAGGTGTCTACACTTCGGTAAATGTAGTTAAAGGATATTTGAAAAAGTCCATGAGGAAATGATTGTAAATAAATTTGGAATGCTACTTAAGGACAATAGAGTTTTTATTTAATCTTACAATTGAAAATTATTCTGTAGGAGATTTAAGCGTTTTTAGACAATATAATAAACACAACGTAATTTTGTGATTACACATATTTCACCTTAAAAATCGATTTTTTGGTGGAAAACCTAAAATTACCTATAACTTCGTTAAAAAGCATTTAAATTGAAAAATAAGCTTATTTTGTGATCACCCTTATTTTCACTCAAAAATCGATTTTTTGGTAGAAAACCTAAAATTGCCTATAACTTCGTTAAAACACGTTTAAATTGAAAAATAAGCTTATTTTGTGATCACCCATATTTTCACTCAAAAATCGATTTTTTGGTCGAAAACCTAAAATTGCCTATAACTTCGTTAAAACGCGTT
>NC_060953.1:58582928-58584375 GCF_022045245.1 Lucilia cuprina
ATTTTTCAATTTAAACGCGTTTTAACGAAGTTATAGGCAATTTTAGGTTTTCGACCAAAAAATCGATTTTTGAGGGAAAATATGGGTGATCACAAAATAAGCTTATTTCTCAATTTAAACGCGTTTTAACGAAGTTATGAGTGATTTTAGGTTTTCGACCAAAAAATCGATTTGTGAGTGAAAATATGGGTGATCACAAAATAAACTTATTTTTCATTTTAAACGCGTTTTAACGAAGTTATGAGTGATTTTTAGTTTTCGACCAAAAAATCGATTTTTGAGGGAAAATATGGGTGATCACAAAATAAGCTTATTTTTCAATTTAAACGCGTTTGAACGAAGTTATTTTTCAATTTAAACGCGTTTTAACGAAGTTATGAGTGATTTTAGGTTTTCGACCAAAAAATCGATTTTTGAGTGAAAATATGGGTGATCACATAATAAGCTTATTTTTCAATTTAAACGCGTTTTAACGAACTTATAGGCAATTTTAGGTTTTCGACCAAAAAATCGATTTTTGAGGGAAAATATGGGTGATCACAAAATAAGCTTATTTTTCAATTTAAACGCGTTTTAACGAAGTTATAGGCAATTTTAGGTTTTCGACCAAAAAATCGATTTTTAAGTGAAAATATGGGTGATCACAAAAGAAGCTTATTTTTCAATTTAAACGCGTTTTAACGAAGTTATGAGTGATTTTAGGTTTTCGACCAAAAAATCGATTTTTGAGTGAAAATATGGGTGATCACAAAATAAGCTTATTTTTCAACGCGTTTTAACGAAGTTGTAGGCAATTTTAGGTTTTCAACCAAAAAATCGATTTTTAAGTGAAAATATGGGTGATCACAAAATAATCTTATTTTTCAATTTAAACGCGTTTTAACGAAGTGAAAATATGGGTGATCACAAAATAATCTTATTTTTCAATTTAAACGCGTTTTAACGAAGTTATGAGTGATTTTAGGTTTTCGACCAAACGCGTTTTAACGAAAATATGGGTGATCACAAAATAAGCTTATTTTTCAATTTAAACGCGTTTTAACGAAGTTATGAGTGATTTTATGTTTTCGACCAAAAAATCGATTTTTGAGTGAAAATATGGGTGATCACAAAATAAGCTTATTTTTCAATTTAAACGCGTTTTAACGAAGTTATGAGTGATTTTAGGTTTTCAACCAAAAAATCAATTTTTGAGTGAAAATATGGGTGATCACAAAATAAGCTTATTTTTCAATTTAAACGCGTTTTAACGAAGTTATAGGCAATTTTAGGTTTTCGACCGATTTTTGAGTGAAAATATGGGTGATCACAAAATAAGCTTATTTTTCAATTTAAACAAGTTTTAACGAAGTTATGAGTGATTTTAGGTTTTCGACCAAAAAATCGATTTTTGAGTGAAAATATGGGTGATCACAAAATAAGCTTATTTTTCAATTTAAACGCGTTT
>NC_060953.1:58584475-58604913 GCF_022045245.1 Lucilia cuprina
TTTTTGGTCGAAAACCTAAAATCACTCATAACTTCGTTAAAACGCGTTTAAATTGAAAAATAAGCTTATTTTGTGATCACCCATATTTTCACTTAAAAATCGATTTTTTGGTCGAAAACCTAAAATTGCCTATAACTTCGTTAAAACGCGTTTAAATTCAAAAATAAGCTTATTTTGTGATCACCCATATTTTCACTCAAAAATCGATTTTTTGGTCGAAAACCTAAAATCACTCATAACTTCGTTAAAACGCGTTTAAATTGAAAAATAAGCTTATTTTGTGATCACCCATATTTTCACTCAAAAATCGATTTTTTGGTCGAAAACCTAAAATTGCCTATAACTTCGTTAAAACGCGTTAAAATTGAAAAATAAGCTTATTTTGTGATCACCCATATTTTCACTCAAAAATTGATTTTTTGGTTGAAAACCTAAAATCACTCATAACTTCGTTAAAACGCGTTTAAATTGAAAAATAAGCTTATTTTGTAATCACCCATATTTTCCCTCAAAAATCGATTTTTTGGTCGAAAACCTAAAATTGCCTATAACTTCGTTAAAACGCGTTTAAATTGAAAAATAAGCTTATTTTGTGATCACCCATATTTTCATTTTTTTGGTCGATAACCTAAAATTGCCTATAACTTCGTTAAAACACGTTTAAATTGAAAAATAAGCTTATTTTGTGATCACCCATATTTTCACTCAAAAATCGATTTTTTGGTTGAAAATCTAAAATTGCTTATAACTTCGTTAAAACGCGTTTAAATTGAAAAATAAGCTTTTTTTGTGATCACCCATATTTTCACTCAAAAATATGGGTGATATTTTCATATTTTACAACAGCAATCGATCGGGAGGATACGTTTAATTTCTAATACTTATAATTTTGATACTTTTATATGCTCCACTTACCTTTATTTTTCAAATTATTAGGTACACTTATATTCAAGGCAATACCAGTTAGAAAAACATTATAGGGATTATTAATGGTCGTTGTGACGGGATAGAATTCATTAACCAGCATCGTTTCACTGCCTAAATTACATTGCGTGACTAAATGGAATCTGTAATGAAATTTAATAAAAAATATATATATTATATTAAACACATATAAATAATAATTTAAATTTGTATTACTAACAGAATAACTGTTTAAATAAATAAATAAAAAAAACAGTTACACTTCCTTAAACATTTGGGGCAGAAAAATAGCAAATGAAAATTCTAAATAACTTATTAAAACTTGATGACCTACGTGGGAGTAATATAACAAATTGGATTAATTACGATATTGTCATCTAAATCACGAACACGACTATGATAACGAAAGGCCTTATTCATAAATGGTGAACTTTTACACAACAATACGGAGAATTTTTCAGTGCCTATTAATGCCTCTATGCGTACAACACGTAATTGAGTATTTTCCAGAAATTGTTGGGCCTCAGTGGTGAATAGAAAACGATAGTAAAAGGTTGGTTCCAATTTGAAATTCTGTTCAAATTGTTGTAAAGGTATTTGTGAGGCATTTGTGTCATCTTTAAAGTGTTCTCTCAACGCTAAGAGATCGTTGAGTTTACTATACTGCGAGGCTTGTAGTTTATAGTTGTTTGAGCCATCGGTTATAATGATTTGTAGATTGCGTATTTTTAGGGGAACATCGGTTTGTAGTCTGCAAGAGAAGGGTTGTTAAAAATTTTTGAAATAGTTTTATAAGAGTTTTCTTTAACTAGTTATTACCTCATTACTAGATTTAATTTAATAATATCATCATTTTTCAATTCAAACTTTTCAAAAGTTGTACAGAATTCAATTAACTCGGTTAATTTATCGAGATCTATTTGCAGTGGAGCCTTAATGCTGGATAATGCTTCCTCCCAATGTGAACGTACTTCTGGAGCATTTTGATTTTGTGGAACTGGCGGTTGACACTAAAATTGCAAAATATAAAGAAAGCACAAATTAAATAACAGATTTTCTTTAAAATATTAAGAAGATGTGTATTTGTTACCTGCAAAACTTTCCACAGATTCTCCAATACCATTACCCGTTCATTGGGTGTATAATTAATCTTAAATGATAAAGCTTCCAGACTGCACGATATAAAATCAGTTATTGAAGCAGATAACAAAGCACAGCGCATAGTTTTAAGTAAAACATCCGAAAATAAAGAAGGCCATTTATCGTGACGATAATCAGGTAACATGAGGGAATATAAACTGAAAAAAAACAAAAAGAAATATAAATTAATCATAGTTAACAATTCCAAAACTATACAATTAACTTACGTTAAAGCTTTGCCATGATCACCACTTTTAAAGTATTCATCAGCCATATCAATGGCCAACTTTTTACGAAATCTTAAGCATTTATAGATTTTAAATTGAGCCATAGCCAAGCTAAGTAAATTGATTATAGCGGCCGAATGATTGAATAATTTTTCATTTTCTCTTATCATTAAACTTATTTGCTGTTCATTGATAGGTTCTCCCGATGTTGAGGATATTATGCCAAAATATTCCGTAAACAATGAAGAGATATTATTCATTTGTGGATTAAAACTATTTTGAGGCTCTGTGGGACTTGAGGTTACTGTTGAGTTAAAAGGACACTTTAGTTACAATATTTAGTTATTTTAGTTTATTATTTAAACTTACCATTACATTGCATGAATGCTTCTTTACGTTTTTGTATATACTCGGCAGCCTTATGAAAATATATACCAGGATGCTGTGTCTGCAAGGCAGGCAATCCATTCTTTATGGCCTCACAGAAAAGCTCAGCAAAAACGCTATGTCTGAAAAAGCAAAAAGTTTTCATTTAAAATATTTGTCAAAAACGCCCGTCTACTTACTGTTTGCTCAACCAGGCATAATGTTCAAACACTAAATCCTTATAACCCACACGATTCTTATACTTATCAATATGGCTAGTGAAATGATTAATAGAATCACGTGGTACTTTCAACTTAAACATTAAACGACATATTTTATAGTTTAAGAAACCGGCTATAGTTTTAATTTCCAAACAATTATTATCATTAATACGTATCTCATCTAATGTAGTATACGATTGTGTATAGTGTCTGTTATTAAAAAGAGAAAAAGACAAATTAATTTATTATAATGCTAATGAGCTTTATCATGAAACATACTTTAAAGCAGTACTAAAGTCTTGACGCATTTCTGCAACAAAACCCAATTTAAATTGATGTCTTATCTTTAAAGTGGTATGAGCAGCAGTTAGTTGATCCCTATGGGTTCGTATACGTTTCGCCATAAGGGTGTAATATGATTGTGCCATATCCAAAAAAGCCGATTCCAAACGTAGAGCATAACCTAACAAAGAGAAATGTTAAAATTGTTTAATACCTAACAGAGTATTGAATTATTAGGCTGTAATGTACTATCCTGTCTATAGTCTAGACTATAGCTTATCATACAGTCTGTCTCTAAATTCTTGGTAATACCATCGCGGACTCTCTTGCCAAGTTAGGTTATTCGCTTGCAAGAAAGCAATCCGTCCCTTTTATCGGTATACCGCTTTCAACCTGCAAACGCTCGATACGTGAAAAACTACATGAGCTTGCGCAATGCAGATGTTTGACTGAAGCCACCTGCAGAGGATCATGTGGCCATCTTACAACCCAGAAAGATCCCAGGCCATTTTCTACATTCCGAGAGTTAATCTACGGAACATAACGGTAACTGTCCACTGGAATCCATGAATGAAGACTGAACTTACCCAATAACGAAGGAGCTGCCAGGATGAAAAGGAAGAAGATAGTATAACTCACTTCCTCTGTCATTGCTCTCCCTAGCTGATCACAGAATGGGCCTGCTAGGTAGCTATTTTCTGCATGACTTAGTGGAGGTTAATATCCGAAAGTTATATTTCTATATTCGTGCGACAAACTGGTTCGGTATAGGTAACCAGAGTGAGTCGAAGTGTACTAATACGCAGGACGTTTTCTCTCGTTTCAGGTATCACAAAGGGATCAGAATACTGGACCCGAGTGTGTCCCCAGTGATGACATCGCGAGGACGACCTGCCTACCTAACCTAACCTGCAGTCTGTCTCTAGTCTATAAAAAGATTATAGTCCAGTCTAGATGTTAAGCAATATTCTAGTATAAAGTCTAATCGAAAGTCAAGACTATAGTATAGTCTACAGTGTTGTCCAGTTTATATATAGTCCAGTCTAGATGTTAGTAAACATTCTTGTATAAAGTCTAACAAAAAGTCAAGTCTAGAGTGTAGTCTATAGGTCAATATACATTATAGTCTATAGGCTAGTTCATTGTCTAGTTTAGCATGTTATTTGTCTGCATTATAATATTGCCTACAGTCTAGACTACAATCAAGTGACTAGTTTATAATTTAGTCCAGATCTTTTAAGTCAAACTATATTTGTTCACCAACACTCACCCATTAAATGCTCCGTATGAGGTAAAACAAATAACATTTTAATATTCAGACCACAGGCTGAGGTCAGACTAGCTGTTCGTTCCGAGGCTAGCATATCTTCGCCAGGCGGTAGTGTAGTAGTTTTTTGCAATAAAACTAAACAAATGCGAGTATTACGCTCCTGCAGAGAATTCTTAAGCGACTGAATAGTTGCGGCACATTGCATTTGTTTTTCGGTCCAATTAGAATCATTCCATTCCATGTCTTGAAATAAAACCACAACTGCCGGTAAAACGTGTAAATGTTTAAGCATCCAATTGCGTTTCAAAATGCCCTTAGGATGATACCATTCATAGGAATTTCTTTTGGGTTTGGCCACAGGAAAGTCATAGTTATTGGGTAGAAGCTTAAATTGTACAGCAGCTCTATAAATACAACAAATATTAAAATTTAGCTAGATCTCCATCAATAAATATAAAATTTCCATTTTTAATACCTGTCTGCTTTACGATTATTGCTAAATGCATCCCATATTGATTTGTGTACTGGATTACGATTTACATCCAGGCCACATAAACCAATTAGCGGTTGTGGTGCCACCAGTAATTCAGAGGGCAAGGCTGTAGATTCTATGCTCATATTTACATAAAAACAATGATATTTACTTCTTGAAATTGTTGTCGTCACTAATTGCACTAAAAATTGTCACTTTTCTATTTGGAATCTTTTTGCAACAACAAGAACAATTAAAACACCTCTAAAAAAATTGTACAATATTAAATATAATAGCAACAACAACAATAACACCAGCTGAGCAGCAGCGATAAAATTATGTTGATGACTGTGAGCCTTCAATTGTCGTAGAGAAAAAACCAATAAATTTTGTTGGTTTTTCTTCTCTTTATTTATGAACTTTTTCTTTACACTTTCATTTAAGTTATGTTTTTATTTAACTAATTATTAAATAATCAAACAAAAAAATAATAAATGTTTTTATATATTTTTGTTTTATATTTGAGGAAAACACAACTTTTTTTTCGTTTTGCGAGTACTAATCAGAGACCAGCGCCGACAAAAGTTAACAACGACGCAGACTAAACTAAAAGTTTCAGCAGCGGCTTAAAATTGACTACAAGCCGGCTAAAATGTTTATTTAGGAAATATTAAAATAAATACATTCTATATTTTACAAACATTTATTAAAAATTTTATATATTTATATAATACATTATATAATGGATATTTTTAAACCATCTTAAGTACAAAAGTTTCAAAGTCGGGTGATCTATGACGGCTACAGAATTAGAAAATTTACTGTTAAAAATGGCTAACAGCTGTCTGATGATGGAAAAGGAATGTGAAGAGAATAAAAGTGCTGCCATATTCGTCGGACACAGTCTTATTTGCGGTTGTAAGTCCGTGATAACTTTGATAAATGGTGAAAAAAATTTCAACACAAATTATCACGCATTTTTCAAACTTTCATCCTAATGGTATGCTATGGATTTTCTGTTCAAAATGTGCTATAGTTTTTAATTTGTTCTTGTGTTGAAAAACTAGTTGGTTCGTGTCCTGAATATAAGTGGGGAGTAGGTTATA
This sequence comes from Lucilia cuprina, assembly GCF_022045245.1. NCBI lineage: Eukaryota > Metazoa > Arthropoda > Insecta > Diptera > Calliphoridae > Lucilia > Lucilia cuprina. Next base: position 58,590,484 of record NC_060953.1, read on the forward strand.
TATTTAGCTTAGTCTATTTAAAATTAAACACGAAATTGAAGGCAAGAAGCTTCTTTTTTTTTACATCAGCATAAAAACTAGACTATAGACTATATTAGACTACATTTGGGTCCTGTTGGTCCCTTTGTGATATCTGTAAAGATAATAGAGATAGAAAAGAAAGAAAAGGGGATAGTTTTAGGGTTTAGTCATAAGAGTGGTATAGAATAAGTATAGAATAAAATACTGAGAGTTATGAAGAGTTGAGATAGAAGTAGAGGAGGAGATAGAAGATTTGTTCCTGTGGACTAATAACTGCCGTGGTCAATTATGGCTTGGTGACTTTGTGACAAATCGTCAAATAGTGGCTTTCCTAGATATATGAATCGAATGTCCGCTAACGCAGGGCATTGACAGAGAAGATGTTCGATAGATTCTCTTCTTCCTCGTCTTGACAACTTCTACAGAAGCAGTTGTGGTGTATACCAAGTCTTCTTGCATGGTTACTAAATGAAGTATGTCCCGTGATGACGGCGACAAGATTGTTGATATGAGAACGGTTTAGTTACAGAAGATATGACGTGCGATTGCAGTCCAAACTTGGCTTATAGTTAAGATTATAGTCTAGTCCATAATCTAGTCTATAGTCTAGTCTATAGTCTAGTCTATAGTCTAGTCTATAGTCTAGTCTATAGTCTAGTCTATAGTCTAGTCTATAGTCTAGTCTATAGTCTAGTCTATAGTCTAGTCTATAGTCTAGTCTATAGTCTAGTCTATAGTCTAGTCTATAGTCTAGTCTATAGTCTAGTCTATAGTCTAGTCTATAGTCTAGTCTATAGTCTAGTCTATAGTCTAGTCTATAGTCTAGTCTATAGTCTAGTCTATAGTCTAGTCTATAGTCTAGTCTATAGTCTAGTCTATATAGTCTAGTCTATAGTCTAGTCTATAGTCTAGTCTATAGTCTAGTCTATAGTCTAGTCTATAGTCTAGTCTATAGTCTAGTCTATAGTCTAGTCTATAGTCTAGTCTATAGTCTAGTCTATAGTCTAGTCTATAGTCTAGTCTATAGTCTAGTCTATAGTCTAGTCTATAGTCTAGTCTATAGTCTAGTCTATAGTCTAGTCTCTATAGTCTAGTCTATAGTCTAGTCTATAGTCTAGTCTATAGTCTAGTCTATAGTCTAGTCTATAGTCTAGTCTATAGTCTAGTCTATAGTCTAGTCTATAGTCTAGTCTATAGTCTAGTCTATAGTCTAGTCTATAGTCTAGTCTATAGTCTAGTCCATAGTCTAGTCTATAGTCTAGTCTATAGTCTAGTCTATAGTCTAGTCTATAGTCTAGTCTATAGTCTAGTCTATAGTCTAGTCTATAGTCTAGTCTATAGTCTAGTCTATAGTCTAGTCTATAGTCTAGTCTATAGTCTAGTCTATAGTCTAGTCTATAGTCTAGTCTATAGTCTAGTCTATAGTCTAGTCTATAGTCTAGTCTATAGTCTAGTCTATAGTCTAGTCTATAGTCTAGTCTATAGTCTAGTCTATAGTCTAGTCTATAGTCTAGTATTAGTCTAGTCTATAGTCTAGTCTATAGTCTAGTCTATAGTCTAGTCTATAGTCTAGTCTATAGTCTAGTCTATAGTCTAGTCTATAGTCTAGTCTATAGTCTAGTCTATAGTCTAGTCTATAGTCTAGTCTATAGTCTAGTCTATAGTCTAGTCTATAGTCTCTAGTCTAATAGTATAGTCTTCTATAGTCTAGTCTATAGTCTAGTCTATAGTCTAGTCTTAGTCTAGTCTAGTCTAGTCTATAGGTATAGTCTATAGTCTAGTCTATAGTCTAGTCTATAGTCTAGTCTATAGTCTAGTCTATAGTCTAGTCTCTATAGTCTAGTCTATAGTCTAGTCTATAGTCTAGTCTATAGTATAGTCTATTAGTCTAGTTACTATAGTCTAGTCTATAATCTAGTCTATAGTCTAGTCTATAGTCTAGTCTATAGTCTAGTCTATAGTCTAGTCTATAGTCTAGTCTATAGTCTAGTCTATAGTCTAGTCTATAGTCTAGTCTATAGTCTAGTCTATAGTCTAGTCTATAGTCTAGTCTATAGTCTAGTCTATAGTCTAGTCTATAGTCTAGTCTATAGTCTAGTCTATAGTCTAGTCTATAGTCTAGTCTATAGTCTAGTCTATAGTCTAGTCTATAGTCTAGTCTATACTCTAGTCTATAGTCTAGTCTATACTCTAGTCTATAGTCTAGTCTATAGTCTAGTCTATAGTCTAGTCTATAGTCTAGTCTATACTCTAGTCTATAGTCTAGTCTATAGTCTAGTCTATAGTCTAGTCTATAGTCTAGTCTATAATCTAGTCTATAGTCTAGTCTATAGTCTAGTCTATAGTCTAGTCTATAGTCTAGTCTATAGTCTAGTCTATAGTCTAGTCTATAGTCTAGTCTATAGTCTAGTCTATAGTCTAGTCTATAATCTAGTCTATAGTCTAGTCTATAGTCTAGTCTATAGTCTAGTCTATAGTCTAGTCTATAGTCTAGTCTATAGTCTAGTCTATAGTCTAGTCTATAGTCTAGTCTATAGTCTAGTCTATAGTCTAGTCTATAGTCTAGTCTATAGTCTAGTCTATAGTCTAGTCTATAGTCCAGTCTATAGTCTAGTCTATAGTCTAGTCTATAGTCTAGTATGTATAGTCTATATAGTCTAGTCTATAGTCTTCTAGTCTATAGTCTAGTCTATAGTCTAGTCTATAGTCTAGTCTATAGTCTAATCTATAGTCTAGTCTATAGTCTAGTCTATAGTCTAGTCTATAGTCTAGTCTAGTCTAGTCTATAGTCTAGTCTATAGTCTAGTTTATAGTCTAGTCTATAGTCTAGTCTATAGTCTAGTCTATAGTCTAGTCTATAGTCTAGTCTATAGTCTAGTTTATAGTCTAGTCTATAGTCTAGTCTATAGTCTAGTTTATAGTCTAGTCTATAGTCTAGTCTATAGTCTAGTCTATAGTCTAGTCTATAGTCTAGTTTATAGTCTAGTCTATAGTCTAGTCTATAGTCTAGTTTATAGTCTAGTCTATAGTCTAGTCTATAGTCTAGTCTATAGTGTAGTCTAGTCTATAGTCTAGTCTATAGTCTAGTCTATAGTGTAGTCTGGTCTATAGTCTAGTCTATAGTCTAGTCTATAGTCTAGTCTATAGTGTAGTCTAGTCTATAGTCTAGTCTATAGTCTAGTCTATAGTCTAGTCTATAGTCTAGTCTATAGTCTAGTCTATAGTCTAGTCTATAGTCTAGTCTATAGTCTAGTCTATAGTCTAGTCTATAGTCTAGTCTATAGTCTAGTCTATAGTCTAGTCTATAGTCTAGTCTATAGTCTAGTCTATAGTCTAGTCTATAGTCTAGTCTATAGTCTAGTCTATAGTCTAGTCTATAGTCTAGTCTATAGTCTAGTCTATAGTCTAGTCTATAGTCTAGTCTATAGTCTAGTCTATAGTCTAGTCTATAGTCTAGTCTATAGTCTAGTCTATAGTCTAGTCTATAGTCTAGTCTATAGTCTAGTCTATAGTCTAGTCTATAGTCTAGTCTATAGTCTAGTCTATAGTCTAGTCTATAGTCTAGTCTATAGTCTAGTCTATAGTTCTAGTCTATAGTCTAGTCTATAGTCTAGTCTATAGTCTAGTCTATAGTCTAGTCTATAGTCTAGTCTATAGTCTAGTCTATAGTCTAGTCTATAGTCTAGTCTATAGTCTAGTCTATAGTCTAGTCTATAGTCTAGTCTATAGTCTAGTCTATAGTCAAGTCTATAGTCTAGTCTATAGTCTAGTCTATAGTCTAGTCTATAGTCTAGTCTATAGTCTAGTCTATAGTCTAGTCTATAGTCTAGTCTATAGTCTAGTCTATAGTCTAGTCTACAGTCTAGTCTATAGTCTAGTCTATAGTCTAGTCTATAGTCTAGTCTATAGTCTAGTCTATAGTCTAGTCTATAGTCTAGTCTATAGTCTAGTCTATAGTCTAGTCTATAGTCTAGTCTATAGTCTAGTCTATATATAGTCTAGTCTATAGTCTAGTCTATAGTCTAGTCTATAGTCTAGTCTATAGTCTAGTCTATAGTCTAGTCTATAGTCTAGTCTATAGTCTAGTCTATAGTCTAGTCAATAGTCTAGTCTATAGTCTAGTCTATAGTCTAGTCTATAGTCTAGTCTATAGTCTAGTCTATAGTCTAGTCTATAGTCTAGTCTATAGTCTAGTCTTTAGTCTAGTCTATAGTCTAGTCTATAGTCTAGTCTAGTCTATAGTCTAGTCTAGTCTATAGTCTAGTCTAGTCTTCTAGTCTAGTCTAGTCTAGTCTATAGTCTAGTCTAGTCTATAGTCTAGTCCAGTCTATAGTCTAGTCTATAGTCTAGTCTATAGTGTAGTCTATAGTCTAGTCTATAGTCTAGTCTATAGTCTAGTCTATAGTCTAGTCTATAGTCTAGTCTATAGTCTAGTCTATAGTCTAGTCTATAGTCTAGTCTATAGTCTAGTCTATAGTCTAGTGTAGTCTATAGTCTAGTCTATAGTCTAGTCTAGTCTATAGTCTAGTCTATAGTCTAGTCTATAGTCTAGTCTATAGTCTAGTTTAGTCTATAGTCTAGTCTAGTCTATAGTCTAGTCTAGTCTATAGTCTAGTCTAGTCTATAGTCTAGTCTAGTCTATAGTCTAGTCTAGTCTATAGTCTAGTCTATAGTCTAGTCTATAGTCTAGTCTAGTCTATAGTCTAGTCTATAGTCTAGTCTATTGAATAATATATAGTATATTCTATAGTCTAGTCTATAGTCTAGTCTTTAATTTAGTTTATAGTGCAGTCTATAGTGTAGTCCATAGTCTAGTCGATAGTTTAGTCTGTAGTGAAGTCTTTAATGTGATCTATAATCAAGACTCTAAAACTGGCGCTTTCTAGCGGTTTTTGGGACATGATGTGTTGAAATATATTTTACAAGACCGGAATGATTGAAAGTTTTATTTTCGGTGGAATCATCAGTTTCCCCTCCACATAAACGGGGCCCTGCCGATGTACGTATAAATAGTATTTGACATGTTATGTATCAGTTGGAAATTTCAGGTTTTTGTTCTTTTGGTCTATGCAAGAAAAAGTTATTTTCTTTTTAAATGACATATAATTATATTTTTTTTATTAAATTAAATCTTAAAAAATTATCTTAAAAACCATCTACTTAAAATAAAAACTTAAAAAAAAACAATTTAATTTAAATACAAATTACTTTTTTTTTAATTGGCACTTAGCAAATAATTGTAGGTATTTGAAAAAGGTAACTTATTTGAAAACATTAAGAAAATAATAAAAACATTTAAATAGAAATGGAATCTAAAGAAAAATAGGAGGATTTATATTCAAACAAAAATTTAACATTAATGTTACTAATTTACCATAAAACCACCATTTTTACAAAAATGAAGGGAAAAATAATGAAAATACTTAAACAGTACAAAAAAAATTTCCATTCATTGTATAGGAAAATTTTTATTAAAAAAAAAACATAAAAAAACTATAGAGAACAAAATGAAAAAAATTATATAAAATGGGTACAAAAAATCACCCCCTCATCACTGGCAACATAGGGCAAATAATGACGCCCTCTCACACACTGCACACAAGAATTGTTGTTTTTTCTGTTTTGCCAGTGAAATTGAAAAAAAAATCTTGTATAAAAAATGGCGGTTTCCGGCGGTTTGAAGAGAAACGAATGAGACCAAACGTAGAAAAAATACTATAATGTCTATTAAAGGGCAGGGGTTAGCAATGACAGCCAAAGCATAGAAAAACTGAAAAAAAAATATATTTTTTTTTCATACGAATGTCTGCATATATTAGTGTGTGTGTGTGTTGAGCCTGTATGTATTTGTACTCAGTTTCAGAATAACACGCAAAACACCCTCATATTGGTATGAGTTTACCCTCATACAGGACATTGTATATTAAAGTTGATGTTAAAAAAACGTAAAAATCCACCCCTCATCATTTGCAAAAAATAAAAAGGAACGAATGAACGTAGTAAAAATACAACAAAAAAAAAAAACTCCTCTTACTAACGAGCATTATGAACAGTACGTAATTACCAACACTAAAGCAAAGCAAAATTGGTATAAAACAGAAGAGGAGAATATTACGTCCTTTTTTTCCAACATTGTAGCCTAGCTCTATAGGCTAACTAAAATATCGTTAGTTTGTTGTTACATTTGATATTTTAAATTTCTGCTCATTCTCATGAGCTAAGGTTAGTGCTTTTTGACTACCCCTAAGACTTAATAAGTACTTTCTTAATATTATAAACTTTTGCTATTCAGTCCGTAGTCAAAAGATATTCACATATATAGGATATTGTACCTCCTACAAGGTCGACTTAAACTTATTAAAATAAAGTTTTCCACATTTCTTTTTTATTTTTGAAATGTCCGTAACAAGGCAGTCAAAGCTAAGTAGGAAAGGTATGAGTGGGTATCTTTTTTTTATAAAGGCTCCTTTAAGTAATTTTTATTTTTATACTTCATAAGACCTCCTACTCCTTCTCCTATTATCAGTAAACTTCTTTAGACCCTAATTTACAATCGTTTGAGAGAATATGTTTTATTTCTTTTTAAGTATTTGTTTTCCTTTTTCCCTTCATTCGTTTGTATTACATTTTTAACGTATTTTTCATGTTTCCGATTTATTCCTGGGATTTTTTTTAAACTTTTGGTTTTTATTTAATTTTTCTCTATTTTCTTTCTCTTTTTTGTGACTTTTTTTAACGTTTTAAAGAAAACTTTTGTTCAATTTAAAAATGTTAATATTGTAGATGATGGATATTTTTTGTTAAATTTGCATTTTGCAGCTGCGTACTAAAAGAATTTAATTAGTACTTTTTTAATTTTCTATGCTATTTTTTTCGACCAAGTTTTTTGTTATTTGTCAGTGATCGAAGTAAAGAAAATTTGTTGTTTTTATATTCATAAAACTTTTCCTTGGACTGTGTAAATATTTATTTTTTTATTTTTCTTCAAGATTTGTAATATGAGAAATATTCGAGATGTGTTGACATTTAATTGGCTGAAATGGATGAGAAATAGAGGGGGAGCAGTGGGGAATGAAAATGTGTCTATGTAAGAGGGTCAGTAGAAGTTTGTTAGTAATAGAAAAAACTAACAAACTAAAGAACTAACTAACTAACTAACTAAATAACTAAATAACTAACTAACTAACAAACTAACAAACTAAGAAACTAACAAACTAACAAACTAACAAACTAACAAACTAACAAACTAACAAACTAACAAACTAACAAACTAACAAACTAACAAACTAACAAACTAACAAACTAACAAACTAACAAACTAACAAACTAACAAACTAACAAACTAACAAACTAACAAACTAACAAACTAACAAACTAACAAACTAACTAACTAAATAACTAAGTAACTAACTAACTAACTAACTAATTAACTAACTAACTAACTAACTAACTAACTAACTAACTAACTAACTAACTAATTAACTAACTCACTAACTAACTAACTAAATAACTAACTAACTAACTGACTAACTAACTAACTAACTAACTAACTAACTAACTAACTAACTAACTAACTAACTAACTAACTAACTAACTCACTAACTAACTAACTAACTAACTAACTAACTAACTAACTAACTAACTAACTAACTAACTAACTAACTAACAACTTAACAAACTAACAAATTGTGAACCAAATATAAGTATTTTTTTGTTAGATTTAATCTAAAATGCGAATGATCTCCAATTGACTTTCAATTGCCAATTTATTTTCTCCTATTAGTTTTTACACAAACGTTTCTATCGAAATTCTACTGTAATTTGACAGATCTTTTTTTTTTCTTCTTTTTCTGATTATTATCAGAAACATAAAGTAGCATGAAAACACATGTTCTTTCGTACCACCAAACAAAACAAAAATGAAACTGTTTCCTCAAGACCGATCATCATTAATCCTCGGGGCTCTTTGGACAATATAACAAACCTTAAAACAAACGGTCATAACACGTGCCTGGAACACAACAAAAGAAAAAGCAACAGATAGACGACTGTTAAGACGAACTTACTGCAGACAGACAAGAAAAGGTCTAAAAAGCTCTAAATGTTTTCTAATCGCTAATCGAAAAATGTCACCTTTATCATTGAATGGTCATCGACATCATTGTCATCAGTGCTGTTGCTATTGTCTTCCATGGTTGCATACAGCATTTTCAAAGCAGATGTTTGCAGAGTAACTTTTTATAATGCAACGACAAGGCTAAAAGCAATAAAAATGCTAACGAATTTTGTTGTTAGGTTCTAAACTTTTCATTCTCATTTTGAGTTAAATGTTCAATTTCAGTTCTTCCAACACAATATATGTGTGTTTTTGGCGCTTGTTGTTATAAATTGTTTTGTATATAAATCGAAAATGAACTTGATTTATAGCCTTCTTTAAATATTAGTTGAGTAGACGGTCGTAAATTTTAAAACCAGAGAAAAAAAAAGTTAAGGGGCATTTTCAAACACACATTTCTATAAACGTTTAAATATTGTTTCATTACTTTTCATTTCATTTTATTATTATTTTTTTTTGGCAACATTCCAAACACGTTGCACTTTGTTATTTGAAATGAATTTTTATTTTCAAAATTTTGGTCAACAATATCTGTGATAGATAGATAGATAGATAGATAGATAGATAGATAGATAGATAGATAGATAGATAGATAGATAGATAGATAGATAGATAAATGTAGGCGATCCTAGTAAGTACTTATCTTGCTCTCAAATTGTTGTTGAGCAAGTGTATATACTTTAAAGTGTAAACTTCATTTTCATAGATCAATCTCCATTTCTTGTTATTTGAAATTAACTACCACTACAACATCGTTGTACTTGGCAGATGAAAGACATGTTTGGAAATTACTTTGTTGGGTTTGAAATGCATTTTGGTCAATTTATTAAAGGGCCTCATTTTCAATTAAATCCCTTGTTAAGATTAATGAATGAATGGATAAGTACAACATTTACATGTATGTCGCTGTATGTTTGCACATACATATGTATGTAAGTCGATGTGACACTATTTAACAAAAACAACAATTGTAATGAAAATTTCACATGCTGCAACGAAAAAAGTCAACATGAAGAAGACCGCTGCAGATAAATGGTTAACTGGTTGTTGTTGTTGTTGTCAAAAGTGCATTAAACTGTGTCAATGTGAAGGACAATAATATAATCATCATCATCATCAACTCCTGGTCATCCTGGTAAACTGCAATAACAGAAACAGACATTACTGGTCAAGGGATTATAACAGAAAACGACAACAACAACGGCAATAACAACTACTAGCTTATAAATATCCATACATGCCACTTGCCTCTTTTTACAGCAACATGCAACAAATAAATAAATGAAGAATTAAAAAAAAAAACAAAAATAACAAAATTGTATTGTAAATTTTTGTGATGTGAATTGTGAAAAAATAGCGACGGGAAATACTCGCACGAAACAGCTGTTTTTTAATTTAAAACAATAACAACAACCAGTTTAATTTAAATCTCTTTTTCGCATAGTGTGGGAATATCCTTGTCAGTTGACCAATTTAAGTAAAAAAATCTTGGGAAGGGTCATGGTTCTGTTAGCCATTCATATTCATTTATATTCGTCTGTTCGTTCGTTTACTCTTTCGTTAATTGTGCAAACAGCAACTGTGTCCTTTAAAAAATATCGATTTTGTTTATTTTAAATTCTATATACTCTTGAGTTTGTAGGTTTGTGTGTAATATTACTGTATGTATGTTTGTATATTTTCCATTTAGTAATTAAGGAAAAAGGGGTCAGTTAGTTGGCAAGTTGTTTTTAATTAAAAACAAGAAATCTTTACAAAAGGTCAGGGTCATTAACAAAAATTTCAAACATTTACACACAAAAACACTTTACAAAACACATTTTATTATACCCAACAACTCCATGTCCACGACCTTTAAATACCAGGCTTGTCTGGGTATTAATAGACCATTACCCTTTCCATTGAATAGACACTGACAGTTATACAACCCCCTTTTTGTAAAATAATTTTTGTGTACGAGTACCACAACTTGTGTCCTTTTAATTATTCAAAAGTTCACACTTTTCCAACTCAAACACATACTTACCCACACACGCACATCCAAACACTCATTGACTCATACATATTCATTTATATTTTGTTTGTATGTAAACGCATACATTTGTGTGTGTGTGTGTGCGTATTTTTCTATAAAACTAGTGGCGAAAAAAATTGGGTCATACTCCCCTCGACTCCTGCCAGGGGAAAGAAAACAAATTTAGCACAAACTGTATAAAGAAAAAGGGTTAAAATTTTTAATGAGTTTTTCATTGTGACAACAACCCGTCGGTTTTTCTTCCTATTATTTTTTTAATCGTCGTCTGTTTTATTTTGTTCCTTCCTTTTAATTACACAAAATTCATTGACCTTTGAATGAAAAGCGAAATACTACGCAGTTTTCAGTGGAAAATGAGGAAATTTTAAAATAAAGTTTTTCTCTGTTGTTAGACTTCCTACTCTAGCTATTTTCTTTTGCACAAAATATATTGTTAGTTTTCCATCGAAGAAAGTTTAGTAAAGTGTTTTTGAAAGGATGGCGTTTTTCCTGTTGTATCCTTAAAGTGTTTTAAGTTTAATATGTCAGTCACTAGATATTAATCATTTTGTAGCCATTTATGTTAAGGGATATCTTACGTGACAATTTTCATAACAATTTTTTCTTAATGATTTCTTTTCCTCTAAATTGGGTAGACTACTGAGTGGTTTGGAAGGCAGTGTAGAACCATATAGGTGGACCTTAGCCTCCTGTTTACTCATGTGCTTCTCCCCGGTGCATGCTATCTTGTTGTTTTCTCCCATCTGAATGATTCGAGCAATGGGGACTTGTAGACCATAGGGCCGAGTTTCGGACTTTGTCTTACCCGGTAATTTGAGAGGTCTCTGCGGGTACCTGGTTAAAACCCGGTGCTGTGGGTGAAAAGATCTCTCAGAGACGTGACTGTGGGGTTAAGCATTGGAAATGAGTTGGTGTCAAATGAATGAAGGGGTGTGTAGGCCTAACCCATCCGTATACCTAAAGTAACTGTTTTATACAACCAGAAAATGTTAGGTCTGCAAAATATTGACCAATATTAAACTCCTTCCTGAGAATCGGTTTATATCCTCCATATATCAATTGAAAATTAAGACTTATATAAAACTAAAGATCTTATATATAGATATATGAAACATTTTAGCATAAATCATTATGTTTTTATGAACTGATATCTTATTTTTCATAAATCACATATCTATCCCCGCAAGCTGAAACATTAATTGCCATTTTGGATAATATTTGGATAAATATTTTATTTTAATTTGTCCATTATGTAAATTATTTATTAAAATATATAAAAACACATACATTCAAACCACATACAGTATGTACATTTATATAAAATGGACATTTCAATGATACATATTTCATTCGCATTTTTTAACTCCGCCCAATTGCGTTTTTAATTAAAAAAAATTTTATGTTATAAATCTATTTCAAACTTTTTACAATAACAAGTGGGTTTTACTTAATAAAATGTCATGACTTGATGTTTATTAAGTATTAAATATAAATTTGTTAAAAAAACAGAAGATTGCTAAAGGCAAATTCAAAAGGAGTATTAAGTTTATGATAAATATGGTTGACAATTTGATGTGAAAAGGAAACTAATTGAAAATTTCTTAAAGAAAAATGAATTTATTGAATATTTTCTATTAAAATGAAATTTGTCAAAAATATTCTCTAAAAGAAAACTTGTCAAAAATTTCCTATAAAAATTAAATTCGTCAAAAATTTCCTGTAAAAAAGAAATTTATTATAAATTTTCTATTAAATTTAAATTTTCGAAAATTTTTCTTTTAAAAGGATATTTATCGAAAATTTCATATAACAAGGAAATTTACTGAAAATTTCCTATAACAAGGAAATTTATTGAAAATTTCCTATAACAAGGAAATTTATTGAAAATTTTCTATAACAAGGAAATTTATTGAAAATTTCCTATAAAAAGGAAATTTATTGAAAATTTCCTATAAAAAGGAAATTTATTGAAAATTTCCTATAAAAAGGAAATTTATTGAAAATTTCCTATAAAAAGGAAATTTATTAAAAATTTCCCATAACTTGGAAATTTGCTAAAAAGGATATTATGAAAAATTTCCCAAAAAAATACACAAATTTATTTTTTTGCAAAAAAATCCCCACTAATTACAATTAGTCCACTTGACCAACCAATGAACTCACCTTAAAGCAATCAAATCATTCAACCTGAACATATTTCGATTTTTTTAGAATTCAATAGAAGAAAAAAAAATTCTACTGAATATTCAAACAGATGCCTCATAAATCCATATTAATATAAAGTAGATTTATTTGTAGCCACAACGAGAAAAAAACTGAATAGAAACAGAAAAAGGATTAAATTTTAAAATAAAAAATCTCTTTTTTTAATATTTTATTGAGCTCGTTTTTAAAGGTAGTTGTTGTTTTTCTTTTTTGTTTGCTCTGTCCGTCGTTGGGTCAATAAAACATCCATCAAATATAAAACGAACAACAAACATCTGCTCGGATGGATGGATGAATGGATGCTGCTGTGTACATATACATATGTATGCAATATTGCATGTTACAAATACAATTAAACAGCCGGACGGACAGACAAACTTGTATATGTATGTTTATGTGTATGTGTGTATCAGCAAATATACTTGAAAATTTTGAAATAAACAAAAAGAAAAACTCAACAAAACAAAACAATATTGTAGTGTAGTGGCTGGCAAGAATCCTTTGTTTTCATTGTTTGTTATCCTTCTATACTTTCCTGTTACAAACACAAATACATATGTGTGTGTGGTTGTGTATTTAGTATGAGTATCCAATTTAACCCTTTTTTTCCTGCTTTCATTTGCATACGAACGATTTTTTTATAATTACACACAATGAACACTTTTTTGTTCTTTGTTATGTTGTCCGTTTCAGAATCTTTTTTGTTATTTTCTTAGTTCTATACTTTGTTGTGATTCCGATGTTGTTGTTGCCGTTGATTTTGTTTAATATTATCCCAAAAAAGGACGTATGCGCTTAAATAAGCAATTATTGACCACATTGAGATAGATATATTTAGTTAAAACGAGGGTCGTGAAAACAGTTTTGAGGAAATTTTTACAAATGATGCATTATGAAAATTAATTTCAAACATTCAATCCCTTGGATCGACTTAAACTTGTGGGATATCATCTAATATTAAACACTTTACTTAACCGGACGTACATATTTCTATCGAAAATCTTAGACTACTACCAAAAACTAGATTGAACCTTTAAATTCTACCATGACCCTCGTATTTTTAATAATTTACTATAAAATTAAACCCCTATTGTTTGTTATCGCTGTTGCTGTGAGTGTTTTAATATCAAAATTGAAAAAAATATAAAAAACGAAAATAAGAGTAAAACGGTCAAGGGACAGTCAATCATTTCAGCAGATTTTTTTTTTATTGCACAAGTCCACTCACTACCCTTAATACCAAAATAATCTAACCTACACCACTAGCTACTTTATGCATCTAACGTTAGCATTACCATTCAACATTGGGTTTTTAAAGCAAATGTCTAAAACTTTAAAGGGTTAAAATTTATAGATTTTTTTATAATTTCAAATATTTGTCTGCTTCCAGATCATGCTGTGTTTAGTTACGGGTTTTTGTTAAACTGTCACATCTGATTAATATAAATTTGGTAACCAGCATCGATGCTATCTGTTAGACACATTTTTATAGTTTATTTGTAAATGAAGCTTAAGAATAAAGTATTGTGTTTCAAAATATATATTACTTAAAATATTTTTTAGAAACATTGTCAATATCACATTAAATTTTGATCGAAAATAAATCTGCGGTTCACCATTATTAAAAGAATGAAAATCTAGGAGATTGTTAATGCCATTTTGTGTGGAATACAAACTAACTAACTAACTAACTAACTAACTAACTAACTGATTAACTAACTAACTAAATAAATAACTAACTAACTAACTAACTAACTAACTAACTAACTAACTAACTAACTAACTAACTAACTAACTAACTAACTAAATAACCAACTAACTACCTAACTAACTAACTAACTGACTAACTGACTAACTAACTGACTAACTGACTAACTGACTAACTGACTAACTGACTAACTGACTAACTGACTAACTGACTAACTGACTAACTGACTAACTGACTAACTAACAAACTAACAAACTAACAAACTAACAAACTAACAAACTAACAAACTAACAAACTAACAAACTAACACACTAACAAACTAACAAACTAACAAACTAACAAACT
>NC_060953.1:58605013-58612908 GCF_022045245.1 Lucilia cuprina
CTATCTATCTATCTATCTATCTATCTATCTATCTATCTATCTATCTATCTATCTATCTATCTATCTATCTATCTATCTATATATCGTTTGTAAACTATGGTTTACTCTATATTCTAGACTTAACCATTAATTTAATCCATATTATTGTCCATATCCTACATGCCTATATGTACATATGTATAGTGCCAAATCAAGTGCCTAAGGTACGTTCGCACCTATCAAATATTTGACGAGATGTCAAAAATAGTATGTATTTTAGTACTTAAAATCAGAATAATTATATAAAAAAACAAATTTTAAAAAAACAATTATTTTGAAAAGAATTTAATAATCATGTAAATATTTGCCAAATGCACTCGAACAAGTGTTTAAACAAATTTAAATTATTTGCAACTGTTACAATACTTTAAGGCGGACATTTAACAATTTAATGCCTTATTTTGGTTTGAATATACAAACAACGGGGGGAAGTTGCAAAAAATCCAAAAAAAAACCCACTCCTTGGTCACAAACACGTGCGTTTGTGTATGTCCAACTGAAAATTAAATTCCAAATTCAAATCAAATAAAGTTGTTACACATAATAATCAAAATGATGTGTATGAACACAAAATGTTTAAAGGTTCAATTATGCAAAAGAACAAACCAAACTGCAATTTAATTTATTTCGTATTTTATTTATTTCTATAATGAATTTTTGCAAAAATTCATTCAATTGCTTATTCTCAGGCAATTATATGTATACACATTGTACATACATACATATTATTATAAAGCGTATGCATGTATCGATTTTGAAAACAATTAATTGGCAATAAAAATTCATTATGGTTCTTGATAGTTTTCGATTTTTCAACATAATTGGCTTATGTCGTCTCTTTGTCGTTTATTTCTTAATGTTTTTAGTTTCTTTTTTTTTTTGCTATTTATTTTATACGTTTCAATAGATAAACTGTTTGCTAGATTAACGTTTTTTTTGTTGTATATAGAAGAATCTGTCTGGCAGTCAGACAGTTGTATAAATGCAATAATGTTTTGTTTTATTTAGACTGACTGCCCACCAGAGTTAAAATAAATGTTACTGCCATTTCGTTTTCGTAATACTTATGTCTGCATGCAATTGTTGCATTTGCAACGAACCGCCCATAATAATGCCATATCATAATAAATTTATTTCATTTATTATTTACCTTAGTTTTTGTTTTTTTTTCATTTAAATAAAATAGTTTATTTATTATTAACAAATTTATTATGAAAGTACGCTACGTGTAGTCTTATGTTGAGTCTATAATCTAGACTAATCTAGGCTGACTCAACTCCCGTCTATAGGCTTTATATAGTCAATGAAACATTCTTTTTTAATGCCATGAAATGTTACGTAATCTTGCAATGAAGGAAATAATTATGATTATAGATCAGTCTATAGTCTGGACTAAAGATCAGTCTATAGTCTGGACTATAGATCAGTCTAAAGTATGGACTATGGATCAGTCTTAAGTCAGGACTATAGATCAGTATAAAGTCTGGACTATATAGTCTAGACTATAGATCAGTCAATAGTCTGTACTATAGATAAGTCTATAGTCTGGACTATAGCTCAGTCTATAGTCTGGACTATAGCTCAGTCTATAGTCTGGACTATAGCTCAGTCTATAGTCTGGACTATAGATCAGTCTATAGTCTGGACTATAGATCAGTCTATAGTCTGGACTATAGATCAGTCTATAGTCTGGACTATAGATCAGTCCATATTCTGGACTATAGATCAGTCTAATGTCTGGACTATAGATCAGTCTAAAGTCTGGACTATGGATCAGTCTAAATTCAGGACTATAGATCAGTCTAAAGTGTAGACTATAGATCAGTCTAAAGAGGTCTAAAGAGGATCAGTCTATCGTCTGGACTATAGATCAGTCTATAGTCTGGATTATAGTCTCTAAAGTGTCGATATATATCAGCCTATGGTCAAGACTATAGATCGGTCTATAGTCTGGACTATACATCAGTTTATAGTCTGGACTATAGATCAGTTTATAGTCTGGACTATAGATCAGTTTATAGTCTGGACTATAGATCAGTCTATAGTCTGGACTATAGATCAGTCTATAGTCTGGACTATAGATCAGTCTATAGTCTGGACTTTAGATCAGTCTATAGTCTGGGCTATAGATCAGTCTATAGTCTGGACTATAGATCAGTCTATAGTCTGGACTATAGATCAGTCTATAGTCTGGACTATAGATCAGTCTATAGTCTGGACTATAGATCAGTCTATAGTCTGGACTATAGATCAGTCTATAGTCTGGACTTTAGATCAGTCTATAGTCTGGACTATAGATCAGTCTATAGTCTGGACTATAGATAAGTCTACAGTCTGGACTATAGATCAGTCTACAGTCTGGACTATAGATCAGTCTATAGTCTGGACTATTGATCAGTCTATAGTCTGGACTATATATCAGTCTACAGTCTGGACTATAGATCAGTTTATAGTCTGGACTATAGATCAGTCTATAGTCTGGACTATAGATCAGTCTATAGTCTGTACTATAGATCAGTCTATTGTCTGGACTATAGATCAGTCTATAATCTGGACTATAGATCAGTCTATAGTCTGGAATATAGATCAGTCTATAGTCTGGATTATAGATCAGTCTATAATTTGTATTGTAGATCAGTCTATATTCTATACTATAGATCAGTTTATAGTCTGGACGGTAGATCAGTCTGTAGTCTCGACTAGAGATCCGTCTATACTATAGATCAGTCTACATTTTGGGCTATAGATCAGTATATAGTTCGGACTATAGATCAGGCTACAGATCAGTCTATAATCTGGACAGTCTATAGTCTGAACTATATTTCAGTCTATAGTCAGGACAATATAATAGTCTATGATTTGGAATGTAGAATAGTCTATAATATAGACTGTAGAATAGTCAATAGTCTGATAAAAAGAATAATCTTTAGTCAGTCCATGATTTGGTATATAGATCGGTCTACAGATCAGTTTAAAGTAAAGTCTTTACTGTGTATAGTATGGCTTATGGATCAGCTTATAGTATGGTCTATAGATCAGTCCATAGTCTAGACCATAAATCATTCTACAGATTATAGATCAGTCTGTAGTGTGTTCTGTAGATCATTCTAAAGTCTTGACTTAATCGTATAAACACAAAATTTTTTGAACAATTTTTATCAAAAGGGTATTACAAAGTCATCTATGATCTGTTAAAACATTTGCAGCATTAAATTGTTTCTTTTTTTTCTTAAGCAACAACTCATATTTTAATAAATTTATTAACATATCTGTTAAAAATTAACCCATGTTCACATTATATTATTTTATTACATGACCTTTTTCCAATAAACACCAGGCGTATTTGTACTTTAACTCTATTAAGTTTATTAAACAAAAAATAACTTTTATTTCTTTAAAATATTCAATACACATGAGTTAGAAATTAAGTAATTTATCATAATTAACCTTGGATTAATGCAAAAAAAACTTCAATAATTAAATCAACAAACAAGTGTACGAAATAAAATCAACCAAGTTTATGGAATATCCGTCAAGTTCATTATTTGTAACATTTTCTTTTTCAGCAACCATAGATACTAGAATACAATGCTAATTGATAGATGCTTATTTACAAGTTTTTGTTTAGCAATTAAATTTGTAATTATTTTGACTGTAAGTAAATTTGTTTTTGCTAAGGTTTATTGAAAGTAAATGAACTAAAAGACCTTAGTTTAGTTTTATTTGTATCAGATCATTAAAGCTGACTTGTCATAAGATGTTAATTAATTTTATTTTTTTAAAGAACATTTATATTTAAAAAAAATATGAATATTTAAAAAAAAAATTTTGTTGTATGTAATTAGATGACATTTTACATGACAGTATAAATCAGTATATAGTAGAGAATATAGATCAGTATATGATCTCAACTGTTTAAGGTAATGATATAAATCCGTCTACAGCGTTGACTATAGGTCAGACTATAACCTAGATTATAGACTGACTATTCCCTTCTATCGACTATAGTTATATCGATCTGTTATATGTCTGTAAAATTGATCAGTTTATATATCATTTTTTAGTCTCTGTAATAGATCACTAATAAATCTAAATAATAGATCATCTAAGGGATTGATTAAATCTTTCTATACTCTCGATTACAAGTCAGTCTTGACTGTTGATCATTCTATAGTCTCGATTATAGATCAGTCTATAGTTATGATTATAAATCACTCTATAGTTATGTTTTGACTGTAGATCACCTCATAGTATGGACTGTAGATCTGTCTATAGTCTCGACTAGAAGTCAGTCTAAATGCAATAGAACAATATAAAGACTTGACTGAACAATAGAAAGTCTTTAATATATATCAGTCCATAGTTTTAAATATAGATTAGTCTATAATCCTCTATAGTTTTGACTACTCTTTAAATCATTCTTAAATCTTGGCTATAGATCTCTTATACGTTTGTAAAATAGATCAGTCTATATTCTTGTTTTTAGATCAATTTATAATCTCAGGACAGATTAGTAATAAATATAAATCATAGTTCATATAAGGAATTGATTAAATTTTTCTATACGATTATACTTAAGGCAGTCTATAGTACTGATTACAAATTGTAGATCACCCCAGAGTTTAGAATATAGATCTGTCTATAGTCTCGACTAGAAGTCAGTTTAAATACAATAGAACAATAGTAGTTCTGATTACAGATCAGTCTATAGTTATGTCTTGACTGTAGATCGCCCCATAGTATGGACTATAGATTTGTCTATAGTCTTGACTAGAAGACATTCCAAATACAATAGAACAATATAAAGTCTTGACTATATATCAGTCCATAGTCTCGAATATAGATTAGTATATAATCCTCGATACAAGGCATTCTATAGTTTCGATTTGACTAAAAATGATTCTATAATCCAGACTATAGATCTCTGATATGTCTTTAAAATAGATCAGTCTATATTCTTATTTATAGATTAATTTATAGTTATGTGTTGACTATAGATCATCCCATAGTATGGACTAAATATCTATCTATAGTCTCGAATAGAAGTCAGTCTAAATACAATAGAACAATATAAAGTCTTGATTATTCCATAGTCTTGAATAGGGATTAGTCTATAATCCACGATACAAATCATTCTATAGTTTTGAATTGACTATAAATCATTCTATAATCCCGATTATAGATCAATCTATAAATTCGACTATAGACTTTATCAATATATAGTATCGACTAAATAGTAATCTATAGTCTTGATTATAGAATAATCTGTAATCTCGACTATAGATCAGTATATAGACATTACTTTAGTCTTTTGTCCCTATTAGTCAGATTGTCCTCTTAATTAAAGATCAGTATAATATTTACATTCATTATTAGTCTCGACGTCACGTCAGTCTAAACATCATTCTGTAGTCTTAACTATACAACAGTTTACAGTATGGATTATATATCTACCTATAGCATCAACTATATATAAATTTAAAGTATCGATTATACTCAGACTATAATGTCGACGATACATCAATCTATAATATCAAAAATAATTAAATTAGATAGTAGTCAAAAGACCAAAGTCGGTTTAAAAATCTATAGTTACTAAATTAATTCCAAATAATTTTATACCATAATGAATATTTACAATGGATCAAAGCTTTATGCAATTTAATATCCTAAATAAAAATCGTTTTAATAAAAACTTTGTTACAAAACACACACACACCTATAGGTATGCATATAAAGGATGTGTTTGTGTGTATTTTAATTTTGTTTGCAACAACTATAGACGTTAATTTATACGAATATGAGAGTGCAACATTTTTACAAAAAAAAAAAAAAAAATCATATTCATATTGTTCTACACCTCATTATGTAAAAATATTGTTGTTGTTGTTGTGGTGCGGCTGTAATTAAAATTTGAACTTGTAACTCCAAAAGTATTATTCAATTTGGCGGAAAATACTTGAAATAAGTAAAAAAAAAGTATTTCAAACCAGGCATAAATATGAATGCGAAACAAGTTGCATATTGTTGTTAATTAAATGAAATTGTAATGAAATAATCATAATCAAAATCATAATGATGATGGAGATGATGATGCCTACAATAAGGACGAACGATAGGAATGTATGAAGAGGATGTTTTTTTTTTGTTCAACAACATCATGATGATGAGAATCTGAATGCCATGAATTTGTAAAGCGAATTATTTTAACTTGCTTGTTACAGCGCAGAAAAAAAGACAACTTTTACAAATGCTCCTGCTAAATGCATGAATAGATTCTATGGCCAGAATAAAAATTACTAAATACAAATGTAGTACATACACACATACACAATTATACAACTATACAAATATAATAGTATTGAATTCATCATAGACAAGGAGGATCGTCACATAAGGATTCAAAAAGTACATAATTTAAAGCCCTAAAATGTTTACTATTTGGCTGATCTTTAGTTCAGGCTGTTAACAGATATATAGGTTGTTCTAAAGTCAAGTAAATAATCTGATCTATAGTTGACACTAATGATAGAGAGACAATAGAGTAATTTATAGTCGATATATATTGGAAAATATAGACTGATATTTATTCGCGAGACTATAGACTGATCTACAGTCTAAACTATAGACGATTTTATAGACTGTTGTCTCATCTATAGACGAGACTGCAAACTGAAATAGAGTCGAGACTACAAACTGATCTATAATCGAGACTACAGACTGATCCATAGGAGAGAATATAGACTGATCGAAAGTCGAGACTACAAACTGATCTCTAATCGAGACTACAGACTGATCTATAGGTGAGACTATAGACTGATCTATATAGATATTATAGATTGATCTATGGGAGAGGCTATAGATTGATCTATAGGCGAGACTATCGATTGATCTATGGGCGAGATTATAAAGTCGAGACTACAAACTGATCTCTAATCGAGACTACAAACTGATTTCTAATCGAGACTACAGACTGATCTATAGGTGAGACTATAGACTGATCTATAGGGAGACTATAGATTGATCTATAGGCGGGATTATAGACTGATCTATAGGCTAAACTATAAACGAATTTATAGACTGTTGTCTCATCTATAGACGAGACTACAAACTGATCTAAAGTTGAGAATACAAACTTATCAATAATCAAAACTACAGACTGATCTATAGGAGTGGATACAGACTGAACTATAGGTGAGACTATATAGACTGATCTATAGGCGAGACTACAGACTGATCTATAGGAGAGAATATAGACTGATCTCTAATCGAGACTACTGACTGATCTATTGGTGGGACTATAGACTGATCTATATGCGAGACTATAGACAGATGTATGTTCGAGACTATAGACTGATTTATAGTCGGGACTCTATACTGATCTCTAATGCGTAGACCTAGATTAGTTAAACTTTTATACAAATCTATAATCGAGATTATAGACTGATCTATAGTCTATGACTTATTCATTTGCTTTCAAGATTACAGTTGAATCTATACCTAATAAAGGATATGGACTTTTGGATCAGACATCCTTTCTACTTTCATATAATAATAACAGTAGTTGTAGAACTTTTTAAAATTGTAAAATACAACTACTATAACAAACAAAGTTATGGTGGTAAAACCAAATGAGCTATAGTTTAACCAACGAACCGGAAGTTGAGAAAAAAATTTTATTAACAGCACGAAAACATAGAAAAACAAGTAAGAGTTCTGTATTCGGCTGTGCCGAATCTTATATACCATTCACCATGATGTGTTTAAAGCCTTTTGTACCTTTTGAAGAACGAAAAAGTACCAAAAAGTCCCCATCTATGGGTCCTCAGTTAATCCGGGCCACACAAACTTAATTA
>NC_060953.1:58613008-58614902 GCF_022045245.1 Lucilia cuprina
GTTCTAGTTCAGTTCTAGTTCAGTTCTAGTTCAGTTCTAGTTCAGTTCTAGTTTAGTTCTAGTTTAGTTCTAGTTCAGTTCTAGTTCAGTTCTAGTTTAGTTCTAGTTTAGTTCTAGTTCAGTTCTAATTCAGTTTTAGTTCTTAGAAATAAAATATTTTGAAATTACGAATCCTAAGAACTTCTCAGTACAAAAAATTTATTTTTACCTCATTTTTATACAAGTTTCAGTCATTTACAATTAATCTCCTTTGTTATCACAATTATTATAATTTAAAGAAGATCACACCATTTATGGGGCCTAAATGAAAACCAGATTTCAATTTTAAACCAAATATTGTATTTAAGTATTCTAAACATTTTTACGTGAAATCGAATTTCCGGTCTACCAGACTAGAACACTAACCACTAACATACCGGAGGCCACTAACTAACTATATATTAATAAGACTAAAGATTATAATATTGATTAGACTTTAGAATAGACTATATACTAGACTTTAGACTAGACTATATACTAAACTAACAGGTTAAAACTGTAACCTGTCCCTCCCTAATGTTTGGCTACACTATAGCAAAGAAATCTTTTGAATCAAAATATTGTTGCCAAGCAGAAAATATGTTTCCTGTTACCTTTGTTTTTTTCTTGTTCCGTTACCATTAATAAATTCTTCTTGTAATAAGAACCGTTATAATTAAGAAATATTATGGAAAATATGCTTAAAATTGAGGAAATGTAATTTACCATTTACCAAATGAATTCATTCATAGTCCTCTACCACATCATCAGTTTGCTTCTATTTGAGCGCTCCATTCAGTCTTCCTCTTCCACACTCAACTCTTTGTTCGACTTTTGCAACAAAGTAAGGTGAGCAAAAGAGTGAACAAAAAAGTTTGTTGCTTTCGGCATTAGTTGTTGCTGTTGTTATTGTGGTTGTAGTGGGCGCGAATGAAGTAAAAGTTGCGAAAAAAATATTCTACAGAATGAAATGCTTTTGGTTGAAATACAAAATGGCAGCCCATTATACAAGTATTTTTCGTCTGTCCGCCATTGAAGTTTTGCATTTTTAGTTGTTGCAGCCTGGTCATAGTACGTTTGTTTTTCTCTCATTTACAATTGCTTGTTTTACCGTTTTTATTCTATTCTGTTATAATTTTTTTGTTGTTTTTTATACCCTTCACCTTCGTGAGAAGGGTATATAGGTATAAGTTTGTCATTCCGTTTGTAATTTCTATAATATAATTTTCCGACCCTATAAAGTATATATATTCTGGATCCTTATAGGTAGCGGAGATGATTAAGCCATGTCCGTCTGTCTGTCTGTATGTTTGTTGAAATCAGTTTTTAGAAGACTCCAGATATCTGCGAGATCCGAATCTTCCATAATTCTATCAGACATACGACCGGCAAGAACGCTATTTAAAATCAGCAAAATCGGTCCATAAATAACGGAGATATGAGCAAAAAACCGAGACAACCTCTGAAAATTTCATATAAAATTTAGATTTTTTATTCATGCTCAGAGAGAAACTGCAAAAAACAAAAACAAAATACATAACAATACGGTAAATATTGTTATTGTAATTTGTTTATAAAAGCAAAGCAGAGCAAGAGCAGCAGAGCAAGAGTATCAGAGCGAGAGCAGCACTAATGTTTTGTTATTGGCTAGAAATATGAAATTAAGTATGTAGAGCCTGGATTAAGTGAGAACCTATAAAAGGGGTCTTTCTGGTACTTTTTCGTTCTTCAAAAGGTATTTTTTGAAATTTATATAATATTGAACATGGAAACATGAAATTAAGTATGCATGGCCCGGATTAAGTGAGGACCCAAACAAGGGGAGTTTTTGGTACTTTTTCGTTTTTCAAAAGGTACTTTTTGCAATTTCTACGAT
>NC_060953.1:58615002-58640002 GCF_022045245.1 Lucilia cuprina
ACTAGACTATAGACTAGACTATAGACTTGACTATAGACTAGACTATAGACTAGACTATAGACTTGACTATAGACTAGACTATAGACTAGACTATAGACTAGACTATAGTCTATAGGCTGACCTATAAAAAATTTTAAAAATAAGAACATATTAATTATTGTCTAATATATATCCTACTCAATATTACGTTCTTTCCGACTTTGGCTGCTTACGAATGGCCCTGGAAAGCAATAAACATCGGCTGGCTTCTAACAATTCTCTTAACAAATTTGGCAAATTGCTCTTTTTATTAAATTTTCTAACACTTTTTTCAATAATTTCTAAAATATTAATTATTTACCTTTATTTTGTTGTTGTAGTTGTCTCCTTATTTTGCTGCTGAAACATCATAATTAACTATATTTTTCTCACATTTTGTTTACATACAATATCTTCTTTATATAGTTGTACTAACAACTCATAATTGAATTGCTTAATTATATACATACATATGTATGTATGTCACCTCATACAGCCCCACTCAACAATACTCTCTTTCATCTTTGGCTGCTTACGAACGGCCCTGGAAACCAATAAACAACGATTGCCTTCTAACAATTGTTTTAACAAATTTGACGAATTTATTTTGTTTATTAAATGTTCTAACACTTTTTTCTCTAATATCTAAAACTTTTTTCATAATTATTTTTATATACGGATGTAAATTAACATTTGGTTAATATTATATAACTAAAATATTTTATTATTAACAATTAATTAACATTTTATTTTAATTTATATAACACCATTAACCCTAAACAACCGAACACTTTAGAAATATTAAGAAAACTAATGAAATGGAACAATAACAAAAAGCATCCATCACTTATTGCAGTGTTGTTGTTTTTGTTATTAGATATTTGCTCTTTAAATGACATACTAACAATAACAACAACATTGACAATTTCTTTAACCATTTGTTGCTTTAGTTTATTTGTCTTCTTCTTTAGTTGCTAAAAATTTCTAAAGTGTTCGGTTGTTTAGTGTGAATAGTCATATTTGAATTAATCTAAAGTGTTAATTAATTGTTAATATTAATAGATTTTTGTTGGAAATTGTTTATAAATACCGTTATGAAGAAATGTTTATAAAAAAGAATTGAATTGTTAGTTAAAAATTATGTTTTAAAATTTGCCAAAAATGCAATGCAATTTTATTAAGACGAGCGCCGGTCGGTGGTTTTCTTTTGTCGGGCCATTCGTTTTGTTAAGTGATGAGAAAGTGTTAAGCAAAGGGGGTTGAGGAAGAGTTTGGAAAAAAAAGAATGAGAGGAAAAGGTGTGAAAAATAATGAAATAAATGTTAAAGAAAAAGAGTTGATGAATATGTATGTACATATGTAAAACCTACATACATACATATGTGTTGCAAAATGGAAATATTGTTTTTGTATGTAATCCAAACGGAAGAAAAAATTATTTGAACAACAAAAGAAAAAGGTGAGTAATTTGAAAAAAACTTGTATAATTTGTTTTTTTTTTCTTTATAAAATGTATTTTCTTTCATTATATTAAATTTATAAAATGTCTATGAAATTCGATAAAGAACAAAGTATAATCTAGAGTCTAGATTATAGAACAGTTCATATTCTTTAATATTGAGAAGTATATAATAGTCACTATGGCGCAATTTTAAGTCTTGACCATAGCTAGTTCTTTCTATAGACTGGATTACACTATAGATTAGTTTAAAGACAAGACACAATTATAATTAAATCTAGAGTTTAGTCTAAAGCCTAGACTACACTTTAGACTATGGTATAGTCTATAGTCTAGACTATGGTATAGTCTATAGTTTATACTAGAGTTTATAGTCTAGACTAGACTACAGTTTAGTCTATATTTGTATATAGTCTTGACAAAAGTTTAGTCTATAGTATAGACTAATGTTTAGTCTAGACTATAGTTTAGTCTATAGTCAAGACCATACAATAGTCTATAGTATAGACTAGATTTCAGTCTATAGTATAGACTAGAGTTTAGTCTATAGTATAGACTAGAGTTAAGTCTATAGTATAGACTAGAGTTTAGTCTATAGCCTAGACTTAGTACAGTTTAGCCTGTCGTCGTGACCACAGTTTAGTTCTTAGTTCAGACTGTATTTTGTATAATGTCTATAGACTGGATTACAATATAGATTAGTACAAAAACTATACACGATTATAATTAAATCTAGAGTTTAGTCTAAAGCCTAGACTAGTTTAATATATAGTCTAGACTAATCTAGACTAGACTATAGTTGTATAGTTTGTATAGTCTATATATAGTATAGACTAATGTTTAGTCTATGGTATAGACTAATGTTTAGTCTATGGTATAGACTAATGTTTAGTCTATGGTTTAGACTAGGGTTTAGTCTATAGTATAGACTAGAGTTTAGTCTATAGTATAGACTAGAGTTTAGTCTATAGTATAGACTAGAGTTTAGTCTATAGTATAGACTAGAGTTTAGTCTATAGTATAGACTAGAGTTTAGTCTATAGTATAGACTAGAGTTTAGTCTATAGTATAGACTAGAGTTTAGTCTATAGTATAGACTAGAGTTTAGTCTATAGTATAGACTAGAGTTTAGTCTATAGTATAGACTAGAGTTTAGTCTATAGTATAGACTAGAGTTTAGTCTATAGTATAGACTAGAGTTTAGTCTATAGCATAGACTAGAGTTTAGTCTATAGTATAGACTAGAGTTTAGTCTATAGTATAGACTAGAGTTTGGTCTATAGTATAGACTAGAGTTTGGTCTATAGTATAGACTAGAGTTTAGTCTATAGTATAGACTAGAGTTAAGTCTATAGTATAGACTAGAGTTTAGTCTGTAGTATAGACTAGAGTTAAGTCTATAGTATAGACTAGAGTTTAGTCTGTAGTAGAGACTAGAGTTTAGTCTATAGTATAGACTAGAGTTTAGTCTGTAGTAGAGACTAGAGTTTAGTCTATAGTATAGACTAGAGTTTAGTCTATAGTATAGACTAGAGTTTAGTTTACAGTATAGACAAGAGTTTAGTCTATAGTATAGACTATAGTTTAGTTTATAGTCTAGACTATAGTTTAGTCTATAGTATAGACTATAGTTTAGTCTATATATAGTTTTGTCCATAGTATAGACTATAGTTTAGTCTATAGTATTAACTAGAGTTTAGTCTATAGTATAGACTAGAGTTTAGTCTACAGTATAGACTAGAGTTAAGGCTAAAGTATAGACTAGAGCTTAGTTTATAGCCTAGACTATACTACAGTTTATAGCCTAGAGTCTAGACTATAGTTTGTTGTCGTGACCACAGTTTAGTTCTTATTTGTGTGAACTTTAGTTAAGTCTATAGAGTCTAGTATAGATTAAGGTACAGATCATTTTTCTAATGGCGTTTATAGTAAAAAACTATTGTTTAGACCTTAGTTTGTCCCATATGTCTTTAACATTAGTTAAAGACATATGGGACAAATCAAAGTTTCAAATCGAAACTTTGGACTAATCATATTAATATATTTGTGTAAAAGTTTCTATAATAAGTTCATTTTTATACATCTTAGAATTAAATACTTTGTTAAATATTAAATTTTCATTATTAGTTTTATATATAAAATCTCTAGGGTTTCCTTATTAAATTATTATTTTAGTTTTTGTGTTCTTCCTTTTTACCCTAAAAGCTTTCTCTACATAGTGTTTTGTTTGCTTCCTTCCTGTTTGTAGTAGTTTCTTATGTATGTGTATGTATTTATAAAGCTCGTGCTGCGGC
This sequence comes from Lucilia cuprina, assembly GCF_022045245.1. Classification (NCBI taxonomy): domain Eukaryota; kingdom Metazoa; phylum Arthropoda; class Insecta; order Diptera; family Calliphoridae; genus Lucilia; species Lucilia cuprina. The sequence goes on from NC_060953.1 coordinate 58,618,774, forward strand.
GTCTCCGTTTCTTTGTGTGGCTTAAACGCCAGTGGTCCTTTGTGCATAAATTCAGAATGTATATGTGTGTGTGTCTCAGTTTATTCCTTAGTCTAAATATCCTTCATTTTCTTGTATCTCTGCGTATAAGTACATTTAGGTTTTTTTTTTGATTCCTTCATAGTTGTTTTTGTTTCTCATAATTCACAATTCTAATATTTCATTTGCTGTTAAGTTTATACCTCCAAGGAAAAATCTTTTCAATTATATCTTTTCGTGCAAATTGCTCTCTATACGGTCTTATTACAGACAGGCCGACACACGTTCGTACCGACTTTTTTTCTTGCTTTATGGTTCAATTAAGTTTTTCCGTTTTTTTTTCTTGTTTTTTTAATAGAAAAAAATCTTTTTGTTGATTTGCTGAGTTTTTTTTTTGCTCCGCTTTGATTATGTTTTATTCCCATATTTCCTTGGCCGTTGACAAACTATACATTTTTGCTGCCTTAGAAAATGCAAAGGAAAATGTTATTAATGCAAGGAATTAACAGTTTTATTAACAGTTGAGGAGAAAAGTATGTAAACAATTGAATTTCCATTAGAGGGAAATAAGAATGAATAAACCTTTAACATATTTTTGTCACTTTTGCCCCTAACTGTAACAGCTTTTTTTAAAACATTTCTTCGTTGATAAAAATGGAGAATTATTTTTTAAGGCAAAAAATGGCATTTTTTATAACAAGTTTCTTAAAATATTTGGTGTATAGTTTCGTTTTATTATTTGTTTGATGCTTGTGGTGCCACAGCAGTCACAGTTAATTACGTAAAATCTACTGGCTTTAGGGGGTTTTTGATGATTTTTCATTTCTATTCTTTTCAATTATGATTATTCTTATTTGTGGTCCGTTAGACATCTTATAAAGTTCAAAGCTAAAGTTATGAACAAAATGAAAATAAGCAAAAAAAAAATAGGATTCAAAGAAAATACAATTTCTTTATGTTATATATGAAAACTTCGGTCAGGCTTTTTGGACAATTGAATGGGAGCTAGTTTTATGTCGATTGAAATTGCAAAAGGTAATAAATATATTTATTATTGCAATTATTACGGTATATGGTATGTAAAGATTAAATTATCGGTTTGAATTCTGAGATTACGGGATTTAAAGAACAAACTATAAATTGAAGCTCCGAAATTATTTGGCTACATTAAAACCTATGATTAAAATTTAATTTTTTCAGACCTGTTTTACCTTTCAATGCTATTAGTTAGCTATAGCTTAGCTATATATCGGTGAACGAGGATCGATATTACTCTGTAACAAGCACTTGTTTTTTTGCTTTTCGACTCTCTAAGGAAGCGTTTGTTTGTTAGTTAGGCAGTGGGATAAATAGTTAGTAAATTAATTAGTTTGTTAGTTAACTAGTTAATTAGTTAGCCTAGTTGATAGATAGATAGATAGATAGATAGATAGATAGATAGATAGATAGAAAGAAAGATAGATATATAATTAGTTAGTTAGTTAGTTAGTTAGGTAGTTAGTTAGTTATCTAGTTAGTTGGTTAGTTAGTTAGTTAGTTGGTTAGTAAGTTAGTTAGGTAGTTAGTTGGTTAGTTAGTTGGTTAGTTAGTTAGTTAATTAGTTATTTAGTTAGCTAGTTAGTTGGTTAGTTAGTTAGTTAGTTAGTTAGTTAGTTAGTTAGTCAGTTAGTTAGTTAGTTAGCTAGTTAGTTAGTTAGTTAGTTAGTTAGTTAGTTAGGTAGTTAGTTAGTTAGTTAGTTAGTTAGTTAGCTAGTTGATTAGTTAGTTAGTTAGTTAGTTAGTTAGTTAGTTAGTTAGTTAGTTAGTTAGTTAGTTAGTTAGCTAGTTAGCTAGTTAGCTAGTTAGCTAGTTAGCTAGTTAGCTAGTTAGCTAGTTAGTTAGTTAGTTAGCTAGTTATTTAGTTAGTTATTTAGTTAGTTAGTGTTAGTTAGAAGTGTTAACCCTTTTCGCACCTCAGATTTTTGTCGAATTTAAATCTTTTAATATGAACAAAAAATTGCATACAAACCACAATTATCGCACTTCATACACAAAAAGAACAACGTAATCCTTATAATAACTTTAAACACTTGCGTTGTTATTGATATTTGATTGATGCAATCAAAACAAAACACATTATTGATTATTGTTCACATAACAAAATATGAACCCCTGGTTAAAATAATTCCTATATCCATTGATCCCTTACACAGGCATTGTTCATGTATCAATAGAAAAACACAGAACAATACAACTTCCCAAAAAATACAATCAAACATTAAAGTATCAATCAATAAGTTCGCACACCACAAAATGATCAACAAATTGATCTCATACAATCAATATAATTTTCAATTGAGGGTTTTACCTGGCATTTCAAAAAAAAAATCAATTGAGGGTAACAATTTTTTCAACCTTCATTACTTTTCACTCACTCAGTAATAGATTCCATAGCAAAATAAATGATTATTTGAGGGGTGAGAAGTAGACAATGTGAGTCAGAAAATAGTGCATTTATAAAACGAGTATTGTTCATTTAAGGACCCATTCTGTTTGTTATAGACTTTTTGACAAATGATTGTTAAACATTAAAAAAAAATTTAAGGTTAATAGGCTTAAATCGTCACATTTTTTATATATGCTGTTTTTGCACTTAAGTCTTTGAATATTTTTTATTGGTTGTTGGGTGTAGTTAATATTATTAATCTTTATTTGTATTTGATCCTTTTATGTTGTTGTTGTTGGCCTGTCAGTTTTATTAACTTGATAATTTTCTTTATATTTTTAACATTTTAATTAACTTGTGACAATTTATCAAAATGCAATTTTATGTGTTAGAGGGTGGTAGAGTGTCTGACATTTGTGGGCAGATTTGTATGTCTATTTTTTGGTTAATTAATGATTGTATTAATTTTATGTAACCATACTGTATAATTTCTTAATTTATTAAAAATAATTTTATATTAAATTATTTTTATAAATTTAATCATGGAAATATTTGAGGAATGCTGGAATACTTAAAGATCCACAGTTAAAGCTAATTTTAAATTGATAACTAGAGTCGGACGAGTTAACATCTTGATAACTTATATAATCAAGATGAACTTAATTAAAGACTGTTTCAGTTCTAGTTCAGTTCTAGTTCAGTTCTAGTTCAGTTCTAGTTCAGTTCTAGTTCAGTTCTAGTTCAGTTCTAGTTCAGTTCTAGTTCAGTTCTAGTTCAAGTTCTAGTTCAGTACTAGTTCAGTTCTAGTTCAGTTCTAGTTCAGTTCTAGTTCAGTTCTAGTTCAGTTCTAGTTCAGTTCTAGTTCAGTTCTAGTTCAGTTCTAGTTCAGTTCTAGTTCAGTTCTAGTTCAGTTCTAGTTCAGTTCTAGTTCAGTTCTAGTTCAGTTCTAGTTCAGTTCTAGTTCAGTTCTAGTTCAGTTCTAGTTCAGTTCTAGTTCAGTTCTAGTTCAGTTCTAGTTCAGTTCTAGTTCAGTTCTAGTTCAGTTCTAGTTCAGTTCTAGTTCAGTTCTAGTTCAGTTCTAGTTCAGTTCTAGTTCAGTTCTAGTTCAGTTCTAGTTCAGTTCTAGTTCAGTTCTAGTTCAGTTCTAGTTCAGTTCTAGTTCAGTTCTAGTTCAGTTCTAGTTCAGTTCTAGTTCAGTTCTAGTTCAGTTCTAGTTCAGTTCTAGTTCAGTTCAGTTCTAGTTCAGTTCTAGTTCAGTTCTAGTTCAGTTCTAGTTCAGTTCTAGTTCAGTTCTAGTTCAGTTCTAGTTCAGTTCTAGTTCAGTTCTAGTTCAGTTCTAGTTCAGTTCTAGTTCAGTTCTAGTTCAGTTCTAGTTCAGTTCTAGTTCAGTTCTAGTTCAGTTCTAGTTCAGTTCTAGTTCAGTTCTAGTTCAGTTCTAGTTCAGTTCTAGTTCAGTTCTAGTTCAGTTCTAGTTCAGTTCTAGTTCAGTTCTAGTTCAGTTCTAGTTCAGTTCTAGTTCAGTTCTAGTTCAGTTCTAGTTCAGTTCTAGTTCAGTTCTAGTTCAGTTCTAGTTCAGTTCAGTTCTAGTTCAGTTCTAGTTCAGTTCTAGTTCAGTTCTAGTTCAGTTCTAGTTCAGTTCTAGTTCAGTTCTAGTTCAGTTCTAGTTCAGTTCTAGTTCAGTTCTAGTTCAGTTCTAGTTCAGTTCTAGTTCAGTTCTAGTTCAGTTCTAGTTCAGTTCTAGTTCAGTTCTAGTTCAGTTCTAGTTCAGTTCTAGTTCAGTTCTAGTTCAGTTCTAGTTCAGTTCTAGTTCAGTTCTAGTTCAGTTCTAGTTCAGTTCTAGTTCAGTTCTAGTTCAGTTCTAGTTCAGTTCTAGTTCAGTTCTAGTTCAGTTCTAGTTCAGTTCTAGTTCAGTTCTAGTTCAGTTCTAGTTCAGTTCTAGTTCAGTTCTAGTTCAGTTCTAGTTCAGTTCTAGTTCAGTTCTAGTTCAGTTCTAGTTCAGTTCTAGTTCAGTTCTAGTTCAGTTCTAGTTCAGTTCTAGTTCAGTTCTAGTTCAGTTCTAGTTCAGTTCTAGTTCAGTTCTAGTTCAGTTCTAGTTTTTCAGTTCTAGTTCAGTTCTAGTTCAGTTCTAGTTCAGTTCTAGTTCAGTTCTAGTTCAGTTCTAGTTCAGTTCTAGTTCAGTTCTAGTTCAGTTCTAGTTCAGTTCTAGTTCAGTTCTAGTTCAGTTCTAGTTCAGTTCTAGTTCAGTTCTAGTTCAGTTCTAGTTCAGTTCTAGTTCAGTTCTAGTTCAGTTCTAGTTCAGTTCTAGTTCAGTTCTAGTTCAGTTCTAGTTCAGTTCTAGTTCAGTTCTAGTTCAGTTCTAGTTTAAGTTCTAGTTCAGTTCTAGTTCAGTTCTAGTTCAGTTCTAGTTCAGTTCTAGTTCAGTTCTAGTTCAGTTCTAGTTCAGTTCTAGTTCAGTTCTAGTTCAGTTCTAGTTCAGTTCTAGTTCAGTTCTAGTTCAGTTCTAGTTCAGTTCTAGTTCAGTTCTAGTTCAGTTCTAGTTCAGTTCTAGTTCAGTTCTAGTTCAGTTCTAGTTCAGTTCTAGTTCAGTTCTAGTTCAGTTCTAGTTCAGTTCTAGTTCAGTTCTAGTTCAGTTCTAGTTCAGTTCTAGTTCAGTTCTAGTTCAGTTCTAGTTCAGTTCTAGTTCAGTTCTAGTTCAGTTCTAGTTCAGTTCTAGTTCAGTTCTAGTTCAGTTCTAGTTCAGTTCTAGTTCAGTTCTAGTTCAGTTCTAGTTCAGTTCTAGTTCAGTTCTAGTTCAGTTCTAGTTCAGTTCTAGTTCAGTTCTAGTTCAGTTCTAGTTCAGTTCTAGTTCAGTTCTAGTTCAGTTCTAGTTCAGTTCTAGTTCAGTTCTAGTTCAGTTCTAGTTCAGTTCTAGTTCAGTTCTAGTTCAGTTCTAGTTCAGTTTTAGTTCATTTCTAGTTCAGTTCTAGTTCAGTTCTAGTTTAGTTCTAGTTCAGTTCTAGTTCAGTTCTAGTTCAGTTCTAGTTCAGTTCTAGTTCAGTTCTAGTTCAGTTCTACTTCAGATCTAGTTTAGTTTTTGTTCCTTGCTACGTTTAAATTTAACGATAATGTAACTAAAAACTACATAGACTACTCATTTAAAAATATGATTGCTTTAATAATTTCTATAAAATTTAAATTTTAGTTTTTTTTGTACCAAAATTCCAATCTAAATTAAATGTCATTTTAAATTTAAATATAAAGTGCATATGTCAAAATCTATTGTCATACCTAAAAAATGTTTCCTTTTCACCGTACAACATACTTGGGTACTAAAAACAAAAAAAAAAAAAGATTTATTTCATTAAAAATGAAAACATAATTGTAACATAAATCCATTTGACTTTATCTAACAATTAAAATCAAGCAGTTGTTATTTCAAATCATCTATTTTTTTAACAAAAATATACAATTTTTACATAAAAAATAACAAAATATAAAATAACAAAAATATTTTCACAGCTTAGATTTTTTTACAAAAATTTGGTTGAAACAAAAAAAAATAAAAAATATTGTACTCATGGTGATAATCAGCACGAGGGGTGGGCTTATATAATAGGAACATAAAAAGACTTAAAACACCCCTGAAAACGACCCCAAATGCATTATAAAAAAACATTGGAAAAAAATTCAAAAATTTTCTACGCATAAAAACATTTCAATTGTTACATAAAAATACAATGCATTTTTTTCTTAAAAATTTTAACAAAAAATTAGGTAGAGTAAATGAGTATGTGTAAAAAGTGCTGACGGGTTGTTAGAATTTGTGTTTTTTATTTGACACGCTCATAATTTCTAAGTTAATTTTATTGAATTTTTTATTCTATACAACTAGGATTTCTACCCAAAAAAAAGAAGAAAAAAATCCTGCTGTCTTTTTGAACAAAAATAGTTTTTTATCATCTTTTTTTGTTGAAAAATGTAATAATCCATTTAAATTGTAACAGTTTTTGGCATTTTTTTGTTTAACAAATTAAATTTTTTTTACAAAAAATATAAAAGGAAATAAAAAACCGGAAGCTCTATAAATTTTAATGAAAATTGGTTTTTATGTTTGAAAAGTTAAAAAAAACACACAGACTCATGGCAAATATAAAAAAACAAGTCTGACAACATGTCAGTTACTAAACATGACATAAATTTTGACTTTTTTTCTGCTTGAATATTCATTGAAAAGGAAATTATCTATTTTTTTGTTGTTGTATTGTTGTATGTATTTATTTGGTTAAATCTATTCGCATACATAATTTATAACTGTCCCATTAAAATGTTAAAACATGGAATGCTGATTTTAAATTTTAATTAAAATTTGGTTTTGCTTAAGTGGTAGAGATTATGGCGATGAATGGTTTTTATAGAAGGAATGAACGGAACTGAGTTGCTGGACTAACTAACTTATTAACTAACTAACTAACTAACTTATTAACTAACTAACTAATTAACTAACTAACTAACAAACTAACTAACTAACAAACTAACTAACTAACTAACTAACTAACTAACTAACTAAATAAATAAATAACTAACTAACTAACTAACTAACTAACTAACTAACTAACTAACTAACTAAATAACTAACTAACTAACTAACTAACTAACTAACTAACTAACTAACTAACTTATTAACTAACTAACTAACTAATTAACTAACTAACTAACTTATTAACTAACTAACTAACTAAGTAACTTACTAACTAAATAACTAACTAACTAACTAACTAACTAACTAACTAACTAACTAACTAACTAAATAACTAAATAACTAAATAACTAAATAACCAAATAACTAAATAACTAAATAACTAAATAACTGAATAACTAAATAACTAAATAACTAAATAACTAAATAACTAAATAACTAAATAACTAAATAACTAAATAACTAAATAACTAAATAACTAAATAACTAAAATAACTAAATAACTAAATAACTAAATAACTAAATAACTAAATAACTAAATAACTAAATAACTAAATAACTAAATAACTAAATAACTAAATAACTAAATAACTAAATAACTAAATAACTAAATAACTAAATAACTAAATAACTAAATAACTAAATAACTAATAATAAAACTAATTAAAAAAATAACTAAATAACTAAATAACTAAATAACTAAATAACTAAATAACTAAATAACTAAATAACTAAATAACTAAATAACTAAATAACTAAATAACTAAATAACTAAATAACTAAATAACTAAATAACTAAATAACTAAATAACTAAATAACTAAATAACTAAATTACTAAATAACTAACTAACTAATCATGAGAAATACTCCTAGGCCTGTTGTGCGCTCCTTAACCAGTGCCACGTGTGGGAATCGAACCCACCACCTCCGGTCTACCAGACTAAAACACTAACCACTAACCTACCGGAGGCCACAACTCACTAACTAACTAGAATAGAAGAACAGACTCTGGCTGCGCTCCTATTAGGCCTACGATCTTCAAAGTTAAACCCTAAAATTATTCATTCATTCTTCTTACGCATTCGAAATTTAGTAAAAACCGTTAGGTTATGTTGTTCAGGCAGTCGGCCAAAGACTGACCCACTTGGGTCACATGTCCCTTTGTGTTAATCTGAACGATTCCACCTTATATGTATCCATGCAATATTGGACTGCCATGAAACTGAGTCTTTATATTTGTCAAGACAGGGCAGAAGGAAAGTGTTCTATTGTTTCGTCTTCATCCTCATTCTGTCATGATGGCCACCAGTATACACAGTCTCATACTGGAAAGCCCCATCAAACATTTAGACCTTCGTTCATCATATAGAGGCCAGTCATTCTTGAAGTGATGAAAACCGTTTAGAATTTATAGAATTATTTCTCTGCTTTTGATCAATGTATGGAAGGTGGGTTCACAAACTCCTAATATCTACTCAATGGAAGAAAGTACTACAGCATAGGGAAAGAATGACCAGTATATTGAATTTGTGAATCATTGGAAAATTATTGATGATGATAACAATGCCCTAACAATAAAACTTTATCTAACAACAACTTCTATTAATATATATAATCCAATTAAACTATATTATAGAGAAATCCTTCTTATACATTCGTTATGATTATGATTATTTTCTTTTTTGTTGCAAAAGAGGGAAAACAATTTACTTGAAGTTATAATCCCATTGAGACATCTCTCGTTTTCCATTTCTCAAGTGTTACATTATAATTTGTCAGAGTTATGAACAAAAAAACAACAAAACGCCAACATCAAATTGAAAATAAAATATTAGCTCGTCCAACTTTTACTTTGTTGAAATACAACATAACTTGGAGTGTTATTTAAACAAAATATTTAAGCAAAAATTAAAACAAAAAAAAAAAAATGCAATAAAAATAAAACTGGAATGAAACTTGGAATGGGAATGTGAATGCGGATAATGACAAACGACTAAAAATTCAACATGATGAAGACAGCGTTGATGTTTATGAGCTCTTTATGGATCCTTAAAAAATATATGTTTTTTCCTCTATGTCGGTTTGATTGTGTTGTATGTATTTCAACGAAATGAAAAACTGATTTCAAGACCACCATCATCAGAGGCAACAGCATTAGCAACAGTATCATGGCCATCACCGTCAGCCAGTGCCAAACCAACATCTTCGTCATCATCATCACCATCATCATCATCATGAACATTATTATTTTTATTATTATCATTTCAATCTTCAATGGCAGCGGCAACATTATTTAACATCAACTTTGGTATCATGTAATTAAAAGTGCACTCTTTGTAAAATCACATCATCTCATTGCAAACAGATACAACAGATACAGATACAGATACCAGTTCCAAAGGCCCCTCTCACACACACGCAGTTACACCCATTAAACTCATCATCATTGGATTTACTAGAATACTAACTAAGAGTTTGTTGCAAAATTTTGTTAAAGACATCACATCACAGCAAAGCCAAAGTATTTAGTAGAATAGAATATTAAATAATTCAAGACTTTTGAATAGTCAGTCGTCAACTCTGAATACTAAAACACCATCATCGTTCTCATCTTAGACAGAAAGGCAACACAAGAGCTAAAATATAAATAAAGAAAATTATACCAAATATGACGACTACGACAACAACAACAACAAGTTATAGTATTCAAGAACTCAAGAAGAATTGTTTTTAAATTTACTCCAGGGGATTAAAACGACAAATGAGGATATAAAATATTTATTAACAGAATGAAGAATACACACTCCAAGTCCGTCCTAAGATGCTACAATTAGATGTCATCGTTTTAAAACAAAACAAAACAAAACAAAAAAAAATGCCTAAAAACAACAACTAAAACTTGTTAATTTCCGTATAAACAATTTCATCTTTTAGTTTCTTAGTTGGCTTTACTAAAAAGCAATCTCTTAAACGTTTGACACAAACTTATGCAACGAAAATGCATTTCAATCATAATGATCACATTATCGACGAGCCTTAATAAAGATGAAATAATTGAATAATTATTTCCAATGAAATTAAACGATGCAGCCGTTTTGAAAAATAATCCTTAAGTCAGTTAATAGTAAAACAACATGTTAATGGAAAATTTGCTTAAATGATAATATGATCATAATGAGGCGCTACATACTTGAGAAAAATATTTATTTTTTCCCCTCAAATATGGTCAAATTATTCACATTCATGATAATGAGATTTTCAGTGTAAATTTAATGAAAAGAAAATAGATTTTTGTTATTAAGATGAATTGTTTTTGAAAAGAATGTACAGGAAAATGTTTTAACACATAGTCTGAAGGACATGATGTTTACTATATACATACATATCTATATCAGAGTCATTATCTTATGTATATAAGATATATGTATATGTATCTCATAATTTTCTAGAAGATATATAAAATAATATTTTAATCAAACTTCTGGACTCAGGTTGGGATTAGGCTGCCCGCAGTTGCCTAATCCCAACCTGAGTCCAGAAGTTTGATTAAAATATTATCTAGAAAAGTTTCTTAAATATTTTCTGAATTCTCTTGTAAATTGGTGGTGCAAAATGTATCCTTGTCTTTCTTAAAAATAATTTGACTGTGTAGCGTTTTGGACCTCGTTATTAGAGAGGTCCCTTAGGTGGCTGTGGTGTGAATAAACCCGCGGGAAGAGAATGTTATTCCTTTCTTGGAGCAACACTCAAGGGATAACCAAAACTTGATGTAATTCAAGTAGAAAAATAGGTTGTGGGAGGGAGGATAGAGGGAGTAGTGTTTATGGACATTTGGACAGAAAGATAATTTCACATACGAGCAGTGCGGCTGAAGAAAGAATTTTCCCTGTAGTGTTTTGTGCGGTCCCCTAGCCGCTCTACCACAAATGTGTTGAAAAAGATTGAGTGTTACGCATGAATATATAGGTATCGGGAACAAATTTCGTTATTCCAGAGGAACGCATTCCTTTGTTGTACAGATAGAACGATGAAATTCCCTTCCCGTTATGGCGGTGCTACAATGAATCAATTGAGTTGGATCAGAGATACAAGCCGAAACGGCTCAAATCGTCGGCGGCTGGCCGCCGGTAATATTTTGCAAGCCGCGGCGCCGCCGACTTCTTTCGGCTTAAAAGCTAAGCCGACTTAAACGTAGCCGCTAAAAAAGATTGGAATCGTACATGTATTTCGGAAAATAATTTCACCAATTTGAACGGAGTTGCCACTATTTAAAATTCTTATTGCAAATTGAAAAAAGTTGCCACACAATATTGTGTTAATGTTAAAATAGTTAAAACTACTATAGAATACTATATAGAGACAGGTTTCTATATAACAGACTATTATACACAGATTTTTTTAATATAATAAACGCCTATAATGTCAATTTCTGAAGAAAAAGGTAAATTGATCCGACAATTTAGCCGCCGCCGATATTTTCTTTAAGTCGCCGCCGCCGACATAAAATGGTTGCGCCGCCGCCTCCGATCATTTTGCATCGGCTTGTATCTCTGAGTTGGATATCCTACTGTCACCGATATGTACATTGCCTCTCCTATACGCATGCGATTAACTCTAAAATAGATTTCAAAGACCCGGTCCATATATTAAAATTGTGTCCCTTTTCGGTAGGATATAAGTTGTGTAAGTAGTAAGAAGATCTGATGAAGTAAATGTCTAATTTCCGCAATCTCTAGAGGGCTTGACCTATAATTGAAAGAATAAAATTGGAAGATATTGCTGTCATCGGCAAAAGAGTAGATAGGGTTAGAAGTTTCACATAGAACTTCATTTATAAAGATAAAGTAGGAGAAAGAACGGAGCCTTGCGGGATCTCTAAATTAATTTTGAACTCGTTTGATGATATTGTTGGTGAGCGTTAGAAATGAGTTGAAGATATGTGCTGGCATGATTAATGTGTCCTTTCTTGTCAGGTTGTGTTCAGGGTTTACTCTGTTCATCTTTGTCAGCAAAAGTGTCTGTAGTGGGCTTATTTAATGGATTCCTATTACGCTCAGCAAAAATAAAACGAAGTACTTCCTAATGTATAACATTTATCATGACTTCCAAAGAAGCGAAAAGAATCTAATCTAAAGATGTAGTGAATTTGAAATTAAATAAAAAGAACATCCCTCCTATTAACAGTCTGTGTTGAAGTCATTATTTTTTTAGATCTTTTTCAACTTCCCTGTAGTAAATTCTACTTCCTTTTCGCTTCTTTGGAAGTAATTTTTATGCAAAGTATTAACGTTGCTATTGTCAAATCAGCAGAGGCCTGGATAGTTCGTTTTTGAATCTTTGAAGTTACGCTTTGGATAAGCAAATATCAGAAATTAGATAATTCGAGTACTTGATGAATGTGCATGCACGAAATTTGCCACCTTTGCTGGTGAAATGTCTGACCGCTTATCTAGTGGTGCTTTGTCTTATCATTTGCGAACTTGGTACACAATCTGACAAATTTTAAAGAATTTGAATAAGTTCGAATTTAAAAATTTTCCAACAAAATCACCTGATTTTATTTTAAATGGAAACCAATTTTTTGAATCACTTAAAATACGTTACATATTGCAGTATCATGTAACAACAGTTTATATTTTAATTAATGCAACCACTTTTAATCATATTTCTCTCAAAACGGAAATGTATCCAGATCAAAAATTGATATATTCAAATAAATTGACATAATCCTGTCAAAAAAAGTAAAAAAATAAACCAGTTTTTTGATAATTTTTACAAGAAAATATTTAATTTGAACATAACATGTGTGTGCAACATTTGAATTGTTTCAACATCTGTAGATTTAATTTCAAATGATATTTTTCCTTAAAAAAAGAAAATTCAGGTAAAAAATCCTTTAAAAAATTCATCCACATTTATTAATGAGAAAAAAAGGATTTAATGTACCAAAATTCAAATTTCTAAAAAAGCATAAAAAATTTGGAATATTTGTAGCATTTTTGCTGTGATTTCTCAGAAAAAAAGGGGTAACTTATTTATGGGATTTTAAATAGAACAAAAATAATATAATAAACACAAGCAGGAAAAGACGTACAAAAATTTGACATACAACTACTGAAAAAGATGTCCTGTTTAACACATACAGCTAAACAAACGCATATGCAAATTATTATTTTTAATTTTTTTTGTCATAATTCTAAAGGATGCTGTTTGGGTTTTTGTTTTTGTAATTGTTGTTGTTTTTGATGTTTTACTGGGATGCTGACAAAAAACTACAAATAGTTAGAAGAACAAAACAAAAATCACTATGTCTGTGTTATTAAAGAAGGGAGTAGAAAAAGGGTTACAACAATCACCTTTTTTTAAGCATACTTTATTTTTGTTAAAAAGGATATGTAAGGATATGACAACTGTTTTTTTTTTAATTTTTTCCTCCTTTATGGCAGGAACAAATGTGTGTGAATGTATGAATGACAAAACTAATGTCAATGCTTTCTTTATTTGTCTACCTATAACTATAATTTAAACACTTAAATCTGGTACTTAAGCTACAGCATCAATACAGTTTAGAATTTTTTTTAATTATTCCAAACTCTGGCCTTTCTTTAAGAAAGTAAGAAAAATACAAAAATTCCCACGTTTATGGTTTAATACTTCACAAATTTTAGTTTTCATTTCTGAAAATTCAATTCCTTTATACATTTATACATATTTTTTAATATATTCCTTTTTTTCTTATTACAATTTCCTTTTCTTATGCTAATTATTTAATTGTATTTCTTTCTTTCGGTTGCATTTGAAATTAAACAATTTTTATAAAGTGTATTCTTTATTATTTCTTTTGATTTTATTGTATCGAACTGTAAACAGGTTCTTCTTAGAGGGGATCTAACAAAGTTATTGTTTAGGATTTGAAAATGAAAAAAAGTTTTAATTAGATTAAATTTTATTTCTTAAGTGCTTTCTCAGCAAGAGTCCTACGAACAGCTTGTCCTGTTTGAGATTATAAAAATATGTATTGAAAATTTTATATTCTTTAGGGGTTAATAAAAGTTATTGGCTTTTTATAAATTAGAAAGTTTAAATTATATTATACAAAACAGTATTGCATATAAAAAATATAAACAAGGGTCCTTAATATATGAAATGAATGTTAAAATAATCACATTGTTCAACTTACTTAAACGTCATAGGACTATTCAATCAATCCATATATTAGTCCACAGACTATTCAATATATTACAAACTAGACCAGTCAAAAGACTAGCAAATACAATTGTCTAATGATCAGTCTATTGTCTAGATAATAGTCAATGCACTAGTCAATAGTTTAGTCGATAGGCTATTCACCAGACTTAATGTGGAGAGTTTTACGTGAGTACCGGGCATGATGCCCCACCCCACGGTGGTCTTTTTCATCTACTTTGTAGAATTGACAAAGGTCTACCATCACCCCTTTATCCTTCAATGAAGAACTCAGGTACCAATTTTTGTACATTGGTCCATGTACTAGCACTTTGCTGAAGAACTTGAGCTATTTAATTTCTGACAATTGGACGGCCTCTGTTGATTCGGCAACAGCACCTAGAGACGTAACCGGTGGACCGAAGTACGAATCAATTGAATAAGCCGTGGGCATTGTTCTTACTCACCTACTACACATTCATTATAGGTAGACGGAGGGGGAGAGGTCTGCCGTACATCACATTCATCCCGTACCATATACAATTCATACCAACTCATTTGCAACGCTCAGTCCTACTGTCCCTTCTCTGTGGGTTATCTGTTGTTTTCGGCAACAGTACCGAATTTATCCTGAAATATTGACTATTATCATGCATCAGTCTTTTAACCGCCACTTACTCTTCCCGTTTAAACCACAGCCACTACGTGGATCCCAAAGGACCCCCAACCAACTGATCAGCTAGGTCATAGTTCTGTAGGCAACTGGCCACCCGTAGTACCAGATTATGCGGTGCTCTGGTCTGACCTCTTTTCCATCTATGCAAGGACTAAGCTAGGTAGTAGGCTGTAACAAATTTTTTAGTCCCGGCCAGACTAGAGGTATTGGCCACCTCTTTATACTCCGAGATTGCAACAACACCAAGGCAGAGGCTTCACCAAGGTAACATGCCCCCGGGGGGAAGGCTAGTCACTAGATTAGATAATATAATGTTTTTTGATATCAGTCAATAGATTAATAGACTAAGTAATAGGGTAGGACAGTCAATAGACTAGTCAAAAGAGTAGTCAATAGACTCGTTAATAGGTTAGGTTTAGGTTCATAGGAGTATGTATGCTACATCAAATTCGAAGAAATACACCTAGGCCTGTTGTGCGCTCCTTTTCATAAAAAAGTGAACTGAATGAATTATTTTTCAGTGTTTAGAAAGTCAGTTTCCTGAACGTAATTCCTAATAATCTTCCAATCAGTGTTAGTCTGGAATGTTATTTCCGGAATAACATCAGGGTCACTCCATAGGATTTTCGTTGTTCTACCCACTGTTTCATTATTCCAAGAGTTATTCTCTCACCCATATTTTTAGTTCAGCTTTTGTTGCGTCAAATGGTTTTGCATTTGTCAGTTTAACTGACTCGAGCTCCCTCCCCTTTAGAACTTTGCATTCGCCCTTTCGTTATGGACTACTCCCTAGTGGACTGGTACCTATATGATGCAAACCTTACCTCTGGAAGGGTATTCAGTTAAAGTTTTCTCACAATCCAATACGGTCTTAGATTTAGTTCTATCTAATGATATCGCCCTAATTGCATTCAGGCTGTCGGTAACTATATTAAGCGCTGTGGGCCCAATATTTATTCTAATCCAATTTATGCATTACGTTATTGCTCGTACTTCAGCCTAGAAGCTTGTGTTATGATTTGGTAAACGGTGGTATATTTTTGCTTCTGGATCTTCAATATAGAATCCCAGTACCATTTCATCTCCCAATTTAGAGCCATCCGTGTAACAACGGATTCCTACTGGTGTTTGCTCTAATGTTCTGCTTGATCGAGACATTCTATATGGGATCAGCGTTTCAAAATTTCCGACATATCCTGTGTCTGGTATACGATCAGAAACGTCCGATGATTGTGTATAACCTTCCATTGTGTCCAGTATACATTGATGACGTGTCCCTAAAACAAAGAGCCGTTCGGCTATAAGCGCCGCCTCATATCTTGACTAGTTAATAGACTAATCAATAGGCTATTTAATATACTAGTCAATAGACTAGGCAATAGACTAGGCAATAAACTAGTTAATAAACTAGTCAATAAGTTAGTCAATGGGCTAGTTAATAGTCCAGTCAATAGGCTAAATAATGGACTAGTTATTAGGCTAGTCAATGGGCTAATTAATACACTAGTCAATAATTAATATATAATTAATAGACTAGCCATTAGCTAGTCAGTAGGCTAGTCAATAGAAAAGACAATAGACTAGAGAATAGGCCAGTCAACAATCTAGTCAATAGACTAGACAATAGGCTAGTCAGTAGTTTAGTCAATATACTTGTCAATATGCTGGACATCGGCTAATCAATAGACTAGTCAAACGGCTAATTAATAGACTTATCAATGGACTAGTCAATTAAACTAGTAAATAGGATAGTTGGATAATAGACTAGTAAATAGTCTAGTTAATAAACTAGTCAATTAGCTAGTCATTAATAGTGTAGCCTACAAACCATTCCATAGACTAGTCAAAAGTCTACAATATATATAATTCTTTATAGACCATTTCATAGTCTAGTATATAGATTTGTTGACAGGTCAGTATCTAGACTTAGTTCCTAAATTAGTTACAAGATTAGTCAATAGTAGATTAGCCTCATAATAGTAAATGTATATAGATACATCAGTGTCAGTTGACTTCTAAATAGACCATTCCCTAAAATAGTCTATAGGCTAGTCCCTCTATTAGACCATTCACCAGACATAGTGTAGTTCACTTACTAGTCATTATACATACCTATACATAGGCCAGCCAACTAGTTAATAGCCCAAATAATAGTGTAAGGGCCGTTGTATTGACTAGTCTAAGAAAGCGTCGAATGACTGGTCTATTGACTACTTTATGGTCCAATCTAAGGACCCCAACGTGTCTTCTCTTTGTTACGATGCTTAGGCCATCTTATGGTCAAAAAATTGCTGTTAACTCGGCAATAAAATTAAGATAATATGTCGATGTTAGAAAACAGGAATATATATTGGACAATATTGAATCAGGAGATAGCACCACAAGTATATATAAAAAAGATAAAAAATTGTTTAGAGTCTTACATATTTTGTTCCCAAACCAATTCTATTAATTTCCTTTCTCGATAGGAGACAGGTATAAATAAAAAAATCGACTAGTATAATAAAGCAGATATTAATAACTCAAAGTCTGTCAATATCTCATATTCAAATAAAAAAAATTCTGCCTACAATGTGATGATAAAAAGAAATCATTGACTAAAACAATAAATGTTGCAATATGAGAATGCATTAAAAATGCAATTACGTTTTCTAAGTACATACTTAAACAGATACACACAAATACATATACTATTGTCTAAGTGCACATTATGCACAAACAAACAAACAAACGAACATACAAAGATACTTACAAATACAAAAGTAAAGATGATTATTATTATTATTTTACGCTTACTAAATGTACTAAACTCTATTGTATGTTTAATACATAGATTCATATTTATATAAACATACTTACATACATTTACAAATATGTATGTATGTATGTATGTATGTATGTATGTATGTATGTATGTATGTATGTATGTATGTATGTATGTATGTATGTATGTATGTATGTATGTATAACGTTTGTGTAACTACATTATATTACGCAGTAAATGTAAAAGGTATTGATGGCTGCTTGTTGGATAGATGGCTGGATGGATGGATGGATGAATGGATTTTAAGTAAATCATATGCAAATCATAATCATATGCAACGATAATACTTTATACACTTCAAATATGCATTGCTATAAAAATTCATAACATACAACATACATATGTATATGCAAACGCAAATGCAACAATCAAAAACATACTACTATTCCTTTATAACTACGAACTTGTAATTTTTTTAACGTCCTCTTTTACAAACTTAAATGCATTTACAATACAGTTATAGCAGTCGATAAAAAAAAACTATAAGTGAATGGTGAAAAAAAAACAAAGCAACTGCAAATACCTAAGAGTGCAATAGATGGGTGGGTGGATCGATCGATGGAAAGAAGTAGGTAGTTGGCAGGGGAGCATAAATTTATTAGTAGTTTGGTTAAGCTACAGTAAATTTAAAATATAGAGATGCTTGAAAGTATTGCAAAAACCAAAATTATAAACCTTTTATAAATATCCTATAAAAAGGATTTTTATGGAAAATTCCTTATTAAAATGAAAGTGATCGATAATATATATCTTTTGCTTAAACTATACAATAGCTAGATCTAGAATATAATTTTGTTTAACAATTTCTTAGTTACATATATGAAGTAACCAGTACCGTTACAATACAAACGCTTTTTTCATTGAAACGCTCTTGGCCAGTACCTATACAGAAGGCCATATTTAAAAACTCTACTTAAAACAACAATAAACATTTCAGAATTAAGGTTGTTAATTAAAAGTTTTTAAATTAAAACGAGAATATAAAAAAAGAAAAATAATAATAATAATGGTTGTTAAAATAATCGATGAAAATTCAATGATAAAGTTTTACCTCTGTAAATACATGGTTGTATTGAAAAAAATTATGTATGTGTAAGAGTATTGGAGTTTTTCTATTCATCATTTCAATACAAGAAAAAACTTTTTACTCATAATTTTTTGATATTGTATTTGTAAAAAAATACAGCATGATTGTTATTGCACTATGGGGCTAGAAGTTGAAAAAGAAAATATTCACATTTATTACTGAAAAAAAAAATCCTACAAAAGAATTTTAACTATTTTTTTTTCTATAAAAAGACAATAATCGAAATTTTTCTATAGAAACGGGAAATTTGTCGAAATTTAAAAAAAAAATCCTACCAAAAAGGAAATTTATCGAAAATTTCCTACCAAAAAGGAAATTTATCGAAAATTTCCTATAAAAAAGGAAATTTATCGAAAATTTTCTATAAAAAAAGGAAATTTATCGAAAATTTCCTATAAAAAAGAAAATTTATCAAAAATGCCCTATAAAAAGAAAATCTATGAAAAATGTCATATAAAAAAGAAAATTTATCGAAAATATCCTATAAAAAAGAAAATTTATCAAAAATTTTCTATAAAAAAGAAATTTATCGAAAATTTCCTATAAAAAATGAAATTTATCGAAAATTTCCTATAAAAAAGGAAATTTATCGAAAATTTCCTATAAAAAAGGAAATTTATCGAAAATTTCCTATAAAAAAGGAAATTTATCGAAAATTTCCTATAAAAAGGAAATTTATCGAAAATTTCCTATAAAAAGGAAATTTATCGAAAATTTCCTATAAAAAGGAAATTTATCGAAAATTTCCTATAAAAAGGAAATTTATCGAAAATTTCCTATAAAAAGGAAATTTATCGAAAATTTCCTATAAAAAGGAAATTTATCGAAAATTTCCTATAAAAAGGAAATTTATCGAAAATTTCCTATAAAAAGGAAATTTATCGAAAATTTCCTATAAAAAGGAAATTTATCGAATATTTCCCATAAAAAGGAAATTTATCGAATATTTCCCATAAAAAGGAAATTTATCGAATATTTCCTATAAAAAGGAAATTTATCGAAAATTTCCTATAAAAAGGAAATTTATCGAAAATTTCGTATAAAAAGGAAATTTATCGAAAATTTCGTATAAAAAGGAAATTTATCGAAAATTTCGTATAAAAAGGAAATTTATCGAAAATTTCGTATAAAAAGGAAATTTATCGAAAATTTCGTATAAAAAGGAAATTTATCGAAAATTTCGTATAAAAAGGAAATTTATCGAAAATTTCGTATAAAAAAGGAAATTTATCGAAAATTTCGTATAAAAAGGAAATTTATCGAAAATTTCGTATAAAAAGGAAATTTATCGAAAATTTCCTATAAAAAGGAAATTTATCGAAAATTTCCTATAAAAAGGAAATTTATCGAAAATTTCCTATAAAAAGGAAATTTATCGAAAATTTCCTATAAAAAGGAAATTTATCGAAAATTTTCTATAAAAAGGAAATTTATCGAAAATTTCCTATAAAAAGGAAATTTATCGAAAATTTCCTATAAAAAGGAAATTTATCGAAAATTTCCTATAAAAAGGAAATTTATCGAAAATTTCCTATAACAAGGAATTTATCGAAAATTTATCGAAAATTTCCTATAAAAAGGAAATTTATCGAAAATTTCCTATAAAAAGGAAATTTATCGAAAATTTCCTATAAAAAGGAAATTTATCGAAAATAAAAAGGAAATTTATCGAAAATTTCCTATAAAAAGGAAATTTATCGAAAATTTCCTATAAAAAGGAAATTTATCGAAAATTTCCTATAAAAAGGAAATTTATCGAAAATTTCCTATAAAAAGGAAATTTATCGAAAATTTCCTACAAAAAATGAAATTTATCAAAAATTTCCTATAAAAAATTTCCCATAAAAAGGATATTTGTCGAAAATTTATGGAATAAATTTCAAATTTCGTAAACATTATTTTTTTAATCTCGAGAATTCAATAACATGCAGCCCCACTGTGCTTTATATTATTTTTATTCCTTTATCCTTCTTAATTAAAAAAAATGCCGGGAAAAAATATCAGAAAAAAAATTTCAAAACTTGTTGGAAAATCATCCACACGTCAGTGTAGTGTCCTCTTGTAAAAAAACTGTAATAGTATTGAAAAGTATTTGAAAGTTGAACATTCCTACGAACACGTACACGACAAGGATTCACAAGTAACATCATCGTAGTCGTTCGTTCGTTAATGTAATTTCCATAAAAACATTTTGTTACTTATTTATCTTAATTAAAATAAATTTACATTTTTCTAATTTAACACAAACGCAAAACATCAAAAACACACACACAATCACATAAAGAAAACCATAAGGACTTTCACCCATACACACACACATTTTCTTATACAAAATAGCTTCTTTTCAGTCTTCTCTTCACTTTTAGAGCTTCTTTACATTTCATGGTTGTAAAATATGTGTTGTTGTAGTTGTCAGGCATTAGTTGCGCTTCAGTAAAGAAGGACATGTCAGCCACTTGGAGTTTAACGCCACATTAAGGAGCAGGACTCCAGGGGGTGGAGGGTGGTTAGGAAGTGAGGTGAAAGCAAGCTTTCAATTAATGGTGCTGCTTGCTGT
>NC_060953.1:58647502-58656964 GCF_022045245.1 Lucilia cuprina
GACATAAAGATATTAAGAAGAAAAATAATAATTATTTTTCATTCACTTGAGCCAAACAATAGAGAAAATGTTATGAAAATTAAATAAAGTTGTGAGTTTTCCTTTTAGGAAAAATTCTTCTGTTTTTTTTTTGCAATTACTTTAATGATGTCAAAATGAAAAGGGACAATTATGATTATGAAAAACTTATTAGCAAGAAATTAAATAAAAAAATTTACTTAAAAAAGTTTTTAATATTGAAATACTTGGAATATTTTTGTTTGCTTTTTCAATGTTATTAGTTGATTAATTTATCAAAGTAATCATTAGATTTTGTAGAGACTATTTTGTGTAAAGAAGGAAGGTATTATTTTAAAAAATACTGAAATTAGTTATACTTTCAAAATTTTGAAAAATGGAAAGAAGTTTGTTTGTTATTAAGATATTTTGCTAAGTAATTGTAATTGTAACAAATTTTGCTTTGCGGGATAGTGTTATGAATGACTTGCCATTTCTATTAAATGCCCTATGCATTACTTAGAAGTTGTGTAGTAATAATTTATAAATAATATAATATTCAAGTACATAATTTTCAATTCTTGATATATTGTTTGGTCTAAAGAAATGTTTTCCTTTCTTAAAAACAAAAGTATTTACTTAACTCCTAATTTGCAAGCGTTCATAGTAAGTACTTACCGAACTACTTATTGGTAAGCGGTCGAGGTATATGTAGTGGCCTCCAATGTTATTACTGTGTTAAAATAATAACTCAAAATTATGTATTTTAAACACTTACTTTTTAATGTAAGTTGCTAGGGTTATATGTTTAATATCTTATTGTTGTTCTGAGAAAATGTTTGTCTCAATGAAAGTCTCAGGTAAATAACTTAAAAATGTAGGTTTTACTAATTATGGATGAACATCTATTCCGCTGCAATTAAACTAGTTATCTTTCGAGGATCAGTACGTTTAGGTTTGTAAGATTAGGTTTGTAAGACACGATAGATCTATGAATAAATGTATATAAGAATATAACCAAAATCAGACCCCATCTGTATGTGGTAGCTAGTAAAGTTCCGAAAACGAAAACCATTCTTTCGAGTAATTATGGTGCAAAACCCTTTCGCGGCAGATTGATTTTCTCAAACTATTCACAAACAATTTTATTATATTTTTTTTATAAAATTCAGCTCTATCTTGTCTCTTTCCTGATTATGCAATAAAAAAATTTTAATTTAAAAATTTTATATATAGTAGATAATTAAAACTTTAAAGTTTATTTGATTCTAAATTCACTCTGGAAGTCGTTCTCAGGAAGTAAAATAACTTTACTTAGTGCTTTTTTTGAAGTGGTGATAAATATTATTCTTTTGGAAGTTCTTCGTTTTACATTTGCTAGGTGACTATAGAACTGACTTCAAAGCAGTTCCATATAACGAGTGTCTATTACAAAAATGCTTTAGCAGAAGCAGTTTTATAAATGACAATATCGAACAACCTGTCAGCATTTGAAAAATTGATTAATATCAAAGTTAACAATCGGTTCGAAACCAGAGATACAAGCCGATGTAAAATGATCGGCCGCGCAATCATTTTAGGTCAGTGGCGGCGGCTTATTATAGAAAATATCGGCGGCGGTTAAATTGTCGTCTCAATTTAAACTTTTCTTCAGAACTTCACCTCATAAGAGTTTATTATATTGAAAAATCTCTGTATAATAGTCTGTTATATAGAAACCTGTGTCTATATAAGTTTTTTCTGCAGAAAAATTAACATTTATAGTAGTTTTCATAATTTTAATATTAGCACAATATTGTGTGCCAACACTTTTCAATTTGCAATAATAATTTAAAATAGTGGCAACTCCGTTCAAATTGGTGGATTTATTTTCGAAATACATGTGTGATTCCAATCTTTATCAGCGGCTACGTTTAAGCCGGCTGAGCTTTGAGCCGAAAGAAGACGGTGGCGGCGCGGCTTAAAAAATATTACCGGCGGCCAGCCGCCGCCGATTTGAGCCGTTTCGGCTTGTATCTCTGTTCGAACCGGTGCGAAAATAATTTGCGAAATCGGTTTATAACTAGGTGGTAGCATTTCTTTTTTTCAACATTATCGAATATAAGACTCTTAAGGCATGTTTTTCCATATACATCGACACCAAAAACGAAATTTCATACAATTTCGACAAAAAGCTCATTTTTTTGGTACAAATATATGCAGTTTCGTTTCCGGATTGCATTTTATGCGAAAATGAACCTTTACTTGTTTTAACCTACACCATTATCTGCGTTTGTGTTGATTTTTGTATTACCATAAAATATTGGTTCTATAGGCTTTGAATTACTTTCTGAGTCGATTTAGCTATGTCCGTCTGTCGCAATTTTTAAGATAATTTTATGAAATTTAAATGGTTTAAATTGGTCTATTTTGTCATTTAAATCTACATAAACAAATTTAAAGTAGACGTAAATTTCTCTATCGAAGTTTATAAGGATAGGCCTATATTTACCCCTACTCCCCTATAAGCTCTCTTGAAGAAAATCTATTTTGTTTTAACAATAAGTAAAAATATTCCAGAATAAAGTTAAAAAAATAAATTAAATGCTTAATGTTTTTAAAAAATAATTCACACTTTTAACACAATGATCGGGCGTGGTCGGCCATGCCCGACTACTTACTTTAATTTGACCTAAAGAACTTGTTCAAAACACTTAGAAATCATAATTATAAACCCAGCTAAAATAAAATTAAATACTTCCAAAAGAATAACATTTATCACCACTTCAAAAGTAGAACTAAATAAATTTGTTTACCATCTGTGGAAGTGATGTATATTGACTTCCAAAGAAGCGAAAATAATACAATTTTATTTTAAATTGAAGGTATATTTCTATTGTACTGAAATTTTTTGAATGAAACAAATTTTATTTTGGAGTTGATTTTGTATGTATTTTTTTTATTATGTTAATATATTAAGTCAAATTTGTTGTATTATATAATACTACAATTTCACTTCCTAATAACTTCAAAAAAAGAACATTAAAATTACTTGTTAAGAATGACTTCAGATGTAGTGAATTTGGAATCGAATAAAAGAAAATCCCTCCTATGACAAGCGTGTTTTAAAATCATAAGTTCTTCAGGTCTTTTCAAGTACTTCACTGAAATAAATTCTACTTCTTTGAAAGTTCTTTTTCTTAAGATAAGATTAGTCTTATCTTAAGGGAGCTGAACATAACCAGATTTCCAGCCGATAATTTCAAACAGAAATTTTTGTTGAATAAAATACTGGATCCAAAACAGTTATAGAACAAACATTTCAAATCACTTATATATATCATATACATATGTATATGTATGTGTATGTATCTATATATGTGACAATTCTCATCTTATAAAGCTAAACATAACCACTTTTCCAAACGATAATTTCAAACAGAAATTATTGAAAATATACAAGATCCAATAAAATTTTTGGAACGTTTATATCTTTTCGAAAGTGTGACAATTTAAATTTCAAATAGAATGAGTTAAAATTTCCAAACTTACGTTATATTTTTAAAAAATTCAGATTTTTTATTATTATAAAAAATAGCTTAAATTAAATCATTTTTTCTTTTTCTAATCAATCTCTTTCCTTAACTTTTTGTAGGAACACACTCAATTTACTTTCCTCTCAATCTGCAAGAAAACACAAAACTCTCTCTTTAATTTTGTTACCCGCCAAAAAAAGAGACAATATTCTGTAAAGTTCTGTTATTCCCCTGCTGCTATGTTTTCTCCTTTTGCTCAAATGAGTACCTTTTTTACACTCAAAAATACTCCTGTTTACAAAAAGGGGTAATATTTTGCAATGTTTTTTTTTCGACATTAAGGAATTGAGTAGTTTTATAATTGAGTACTTCAAAATTTCTGCACAGGAGTTAATCATGCCCCTTTTTGCAATGTTTTAGCTTCTACTACCAGCCGCTAGGTGTTGCCTTCTTTTGAAATTGAATTTATAGGGTTGAAGTCCTGGCTGTTATGTGTTATAATATTTTTATAAGGATAATTGGGAAGAGTTATTTTTAAAGGATTTGCGATGTTTTTTATAAAAGTTAAAAATACGAGTTATAATGTTATAAATTTACTATTTGGTTGTATAACAGTTTAAAAAGGGGGGTGTTTTCTAATGGTGTACAGGATTTTCTTGCCTAAACTATATGTGTGTGAGATTTTAGTCAATATAGGAACCAGATTTTTTTTACTATTTTATTGAAATTTCAACAACCACCACCAGAGTTCGAATGAATATTTTTTAAAAAATTGTATTTTTTACCCGAAGTACTGCTTTGCTCACATGAGCATCCAAAAAACATTTCAAATAAATTTAAATATAATTTTAAATATCTACTCCATGTCTCCAACAAACATATACATTCCCAGTTTTCAACCTCGCTAAATGCTTTACATGATTCATGCACATAATAGTCATAGATAAAGACTTCTTCATTTTCTTTTGATAAACATGAAAAAAAACTACAGAAAAACATATAAAAATTCTTATTTCTTAACAATTTAAATTTCTTTTCATCACTGTTTATATTTACTTGTACATATACACATGCGGAGAATGATGATTGCATTGTCCTTCTTTTATTTGCTGTGATAGTGAAAGGGGTGACAAAAACAATAAATGGAAAAATCTGCATCCTCTTTGTATCGTATAACAGAAGCAGTTGAAGAGGTTGAAAGGATTTTTGGTTTTTTTGCACTTTCTTTTACTTAAAGGTCTACAGTGATTGCCAAAGAAAGAAAATTTACAATTTTAGTTAGATTTTTTAAAAATATTCAAAAAATTCTCTTTTAATATCTTTAACAATTACACTTACCACTGTCACATACATACATATATGTATTTGCGTGAAAGTATAATATAAAAATTCTACAACAATTACAATATCTAAAACAGCAGTAATAATAATAATGATATTGAAGACAACACTGAGAATGCAAAATAAAACCGAGAGCAACAACAATAACAAAACGTATATGGAATAAAAAAAAAACACGAAACAAACATTAAAGAATATCACAAGAGTTTGTACGAAGAATATCACAAGAGTTTGTAAGGATGTGTCATTGTTTACGAACAAGTGCATTAAGTATACGTCACCATATACACAAGCATACATTTTGAGTATGAAACATACATGGCAACATGTTTAAATACATGTGTATAATTTAAAGAGGGTGTATATTACACATGTGTATACAAACACACTCTCTCACATACACTTGACTCATACATACATGCATACCCATTTGTGTAAAATTTCTTTAAGTGTCAATGGGTGATGATGACGATATTGCTGATGGTGGTGGTGACTATGGTGGTTTCTTCTGCAGTATTCCACATATGTATGTATATGCATGGACGAGTATGGGCTTTCTTCTGTTGTTGCCATCCATACATGGAGAAGGAGGAGTTGTGCTTAAGTGGTTGCAGACGTTTATTGTTTACTGGCTTTTTATTCAGTTTCGTTTTTTTCTATTTCATTTTACATTATTTCTTTTAGTAACTGCTGTCGTTTTCTTATTGTTGTTTCTTCGGTTGTTTGTTGTTATTGTTGGTTTATGTACTTGTTTTATGGTTTATTTGATGGGCTTTAATAATAAATGCATCTCATTCATGTCATATTTGTAATCATTTGTTTGAATAAGGCAACAATGTTTAGTCGAATTACCTTTGGAACAGAAGGACGATAACTTCTAGTTGAAAGAAGATTCTCTAAGTTAGTTTTCACTAAGTAAGTAAGTAAGTAAGTAAGTAAGTAAGTAAGTAAGTAAGTAAGTAAGTAAGTAAGTAAGTAAGTAAGTAAGTAAGTAAGTAAGTAAGTAAGTAAGTAAGTAAGTAAGTAAGTAAGTAAGTAAGTAAGTAAGTAAGTAAGTAAGTAAGTAAGTAAGTAAGTAAGTAAGTAAGTAAGTAAGTAAGTAAGTAAGTAAGTAAGTAAGTAAGTAAGTAAATAAGTAAGTAAGTAAGTAAGTAAGTAAGTAAGTAAGTAACTTACTAACTAACTAACTAATTAACTAACTTACATAGTACAGATTGTACTATGCCCCCCTTAAGTATCTCAAATGACTCAAAAACCCTTTCTGATTCGAGTCTTTTCTTTGCCCTCCGGTAAAGCCTATTAAAATGATTCTTGTGTTTTTAACGATTATTTTTATGAATTTTCTATGCAAAAATTTATTCAAGTTATTTGAAGTGTTTAGAATATAAAACACACATAATTATGACGAGATATTATTGCTGGGGATGATAAAGATAAAGATGATGATGACGACTATGACGATGAGTGGATATATGGATGCGGATAGATGTATTAGGACATGATACATGCCATTCAAATGTACTTAACATTTGCTACTCATATGTAACAATATCTTAAAAATGTTTAACCATTTCGTTTTCTATTCCCTCTGCTTGTTATTGTGGCAACATTTTTTCCACCGTATGACTCTTGCAGAAAATATAAAATAGAAACCATTTGAATAAGTTTTTTTCTTTCTTTCACTTTTGCTATTTTTCCTGCAGCAGGTGCTTTAAATTGCATTTGAAATTGTATTTTTTTTAAATTCTATACATTTTGCATTTTTGTTATTTAACTTCTCTCTAACTACATAATCAAACATCCTGCTTTTGTCTATTTTTCCTGTTTCGAAACCATTCAGTTAAGAGGTTGGTAAGGAATCATTTCATTCATTCTATGTTTTTTTTTTATTTTTCAATTTTGCATCTGGCATTTTGCTAAATTCATTGTTTTCGCAATTTTATTTGAATTGTTTTTTTTGCTTTTGCAATTTCTATTCACAACCCCTGATGTTGTGGGGAATGAACAAACAGGAACAGGTCTTAACAAAAAGAGTTTGTTTCTATTGCAATTATGGGATCACATACAGCTTAAGGGTCATTGTTTTGTATACAATTCAAGGTTTCAATTTCTAAGTAGGAATTATCGTTGGAATAATTCCGTTCCGTTTTTTTTGTAGGAACTACATGGTTTTGTTGCCATTCGTAAAAGAAAAGAAAAGAGTTGTGTGTAAACTTTCATATATGTATTTTTTTTTAATTTCATGGCTACATTAATTATTCTAATATTTGTAGTTGCAGCAACAATATTATGATAAAGCATTTTTAAAACATTGTGTAATTTTTTTAAATGCAACACTTTCTGATTTAAATCAAGGATGTATTACGCCAAATAATAACTGTCACATAAATTTTTTATTGTTGTTTTAGCCACACTATAGAAGTAACAGTGTCTTGTCTCAGACAAATGACATCAGGTTAAATGTGGTTTAATTTTTTGACAATGAGTATTAAAACTATTAAACATTCCAGACAATGGCTGTGCATCAATCCAAATCATACAGTAGCAGATGCAACATCAGCACGACCACCAACCATCATCACTTCCATCAGCTCGACCAACATCAACCAAACACCAGTAACCAAAATTGAACATATCCAAAACTGACAATATACATTAAACCAAACACATCGTTTGTCAATTTGATATTTTTTCTTTAAAGTTTCGGTTTATTTGTTGGTCTCTGGAATAAAGATACCATAACGGTATTGTCTTTATGGTCAACAATGTATTGCGAAAAAAATGTTTTTGCCAAAAAAGGTATTAAGAGAAGAACCTACAGAAAATTTAAAAAAATATATATAAAGCAGACAATGTATTTTGTAATTTCCACTAAAGAGGTGACCAGTTTAACTGGAATTTTTTTCTTGTTTATAGTCTAGTCTATAGTCTAGTCTATAGTCTAGTCTATAGTCTAGTCTATAGTCTAGTCTATAGTCTAGTCTATAGTCTAGTCTATAGTCTAGTCTATAGTCTAGTCTATAGTCTAGTCTATAGTCTAGTCTATAGTCTAGTCTATAGTCTAGTCTATAGTCTAGTCTATAGTCTAGTCTATAGTCTAGTCTATAGTCTAGTCTATAGTCTAGTCTATAGTCTAGTCTATAGTCTAGTCTATGGTGCTGTCTATAGTCTAGTTTAAGTACTTGTCTATTGCCAAGTATAAAGTCTAGTCTATATGCTAGTCTATAGTCTTTTGTTGAAACTTATGTTGAGTCTATAATTAAATCACATTTATCTTACAAAAGTTGTATTAAAAACATTGGTCACCTTGTCTTAATAATTCAATATAAAAAGAAACAGACAAAAAAGAATCTGGTGATACATGTCACACGCTTCGAAATCTTAAATGCAACACAAATAATAATAATAAAAAGAATAAGAAGAATGTGGGTAAAATGATATTTTTTCCCATACCCGTATTAAGTACTCGTTGGTATTTAAAAATGTATAAGTGGTTGTTGATTGGCTGACAAACCGACCGTCAGACAGACATACAGACTGACTGGCTGATTCTTACATTGATCGGTTGGCTGCTCTTTCATTATTAGCAGGTCTATCCTTTTGTCTGTTATATGAATGCAACGAATCAGTCTTCGTCTTTTTTAAAACAATGTTGCATTGTTTTGGCACATGTTGCTGTTGCTTTTATTTAGACTTTAATGAAATACAAATTAAAACTAAACATAAAACTTGATACCAAAATAAGTTTAAAAATTGTACGACATCTCATATTTCTATTGTCGGAGATAATTATTTTGTTTGTTTTTTCTTGCTAAAATTCTTTTCCGAAAAAAGATTTCAAAAAATTTTTTATGGGTTTTTGAGGCAAATATTAAGAGACGTCTTTTGCACCTATAGTTTTTGTTGGAGTTTTATAATAATGATTAATTAGGAATATTATTAATTTGTTAAAAGAAACATGAGTATTGTTTTAATTTACCCAAATATTAGGTATAAAAACGTTAGATGTAATTGGAGAAATTATTTTACGTTTAAATTCCGTTGTGGTTTTTTGTTAATGTAGTATCAAAGATCAGTGAACTGAAGGTCAGTAAATTCAGAAGAAATAATTATAATGTAAAAATTCATGATCAACTTAAATAGCATACCATATTATACCATATAAAATTACGAAAGAATTTATAACTTAAACAATGTTCTGTTTATATCAACAGTTAATAATATAGTCAAGCCAAAGTCCAGCCTATTATAAAAACTATAATTTTACTTATTTTTCTGAATGTTAAGTAGTATAGACCAGTCTAAAGTCAATAATATAGTCCAGCCTGTAGTCAAGAACTGTCCCTAGTCCGATACCTAGTCCAGTCTATAGTCAAACTTATAAACAAGACTATACCAATCTCCACACTCAAGTCTAGTCAAGACTATAATCCAATTTATATTTAAGCCTATAGTATTGTTAGTTAGTTAGTAAGATAGTTAGGTAGTTGCATACTTAGTAAGTTAGTTAGCTAGTTAGTTATTTAGTTATTTAGTTATTTAGTTATTTAGTTATTTAGTTATTTAGTTATTTAGTTATTTAGTTATTTAGTTATTTAGTTATTTAGTT
>NC_060953.1:58657064-58659007 GCF_022045245.1 Lucilia cuprina
GTTAGTTAGTTAGTTAGTTAGTTAGTTAGTTAGTTAGTTAGTTAGTTAGTTAGTTAGTTAGTTAGTTAGTTAGTTAGTTAGTTTGTTTGTTAGTTTGTTAGTTAGTTACTTATTTAGTTAGTTGGTTAGTTAGTTAGTTATAATATTTGAAGATTATAGAGATATTTTAATATCGATCTTAATCGTCATAACTGTCTGATCTTTACTGCAATAGACCTTAAATATTCCAGTAATAAATGTGTAATTAAAAAGCGAACTAAATTTGTTAGTAATGTGAGATTAAATGAATATTCCTTTAGAAATGAAAACAAAAATTCTGAGGATTTTAGATTTTTTTTGTGTTTTCGATATGCCATTGAAATTGCAACAGACTTCAAAAAATCCCATAGACGGTAAGGAACACAAGAAGAAGAAAAAAAGGAAAAGTAGAAAATTATATGAAATAGAAAAGAAAACAAAAAACCAAAGTTTTGTGGTTGTTTTTGTTCCATAGAAGTGCATCTTATACAATCAACCAACCAGTCAAACCATTCATACAAACCAGCGTAACCATCCATCCGTCCATTTATTCAACCATTATGTTCATTCAGTCATCCTGGTATTCAGAAAGAAAAACATAGAAATGAAAATGCATAAAAAAATAGAAATGATTTGAGGAGAAAAACAAAAGCAAAATTCCATGATGTATGTAAATATACACGTTTGAGAGTAATGGTTATAAAGATAGAGGAGGTGATTCATGCATGAAAAGATCTACTACTTTTCCGTTAAAATTGTACTATTTTAATTGTTGGTGTTCAGGTGTAGGGTATTTTTGAAGTAAGTGTTTATTTAAGAATATTTTATAGTAATGCAAAAACGACACATGTAACTACAATTAGATATATGGTGATTTTTATAATAGTGAATGGAATTAAACTTTGGTAGCTTAGGAAATCCAATTTGTCGACATGGATCGTGAAATTTACTACACTCGATATTATCTTCTGAGTTATAAATGTTAATTTTTGGAAATACTTTGCATTAATGTCGGTTTACAGTTTTTTAAATTAAAATTTTATATAAAAAAACCAACAACATTTTTTAGGTGTTTTTTTTTAATTTTTTTACATTTTACTTATTACATTTGAATTTTTTTTTTCATAATTTGTTTTTTGTTAAATTTTTCCTAGCAGGAAAAAAAGGTACAAAATATATGTTAAAAAAATAATATGAAAAAAGCAGTGTGTTTTGCATGGATTTGCAGTTTAATTGCGAAACATTTATTTTTTTGTTTCCAGTTGTTTTCAACACCACCATCAGCTATATAAGAGTTCATTATCAATCTCCTCATAATCGTCATCATCAGCAACATCACCATCATGTGCAACATGCTTACTAACGACGAATGTTCATTACAATTTGCAAAGTATTTCCTATTCTGCTGTGGTATTCGTTTCCTTTGGCATTATTGTTGTTTTAAATTTTATTCGTTTTTTTTCTTGCTTCCTAAGAGTGCAAAAACTTTGCAGTAATTAAAAAAGCCAACTCCAACCCTCGGCAACTGCTAACGGAAGGCGTAATAATTCCAACTGAGTTTATAGTAACAATGCACTTTTTTTGTCGGTTTAGTATGAAGTAAAAAAGAAAAAATTAAATTGTTTTTTCTCCCCCCTTTTAGAGATGTTTTAGAAATATTTTAATGATTTAAATATAAGTTTATTAAAACTTTAATAATTTTTTAAATGTTAGGGAGTTAAATGTGGTCCACTAGGTAGAGGTTTAGTGTTAAGCGTGAGGGAGTCATCATCAAGGCCAAAGTACAACATAATTAACTAACTAAATATTTATTTATTTATCTATCTATCTATCTATCTATCTATCTATCTATCTATCTATCTATCTATCTATCTATCCATTTATCTATCTATCTATCTATCTATCTATCTATCTATCTATCTATC
>NC_060953.1:58659107-58660571 GCF_022045245.1 Lucilia cuprina
TCAGTTCTAGTTCAGTTCTAGTTCAGTTCTAGTTCAGTTCTAGTTCAGTTCTAGTTCAGTTCTAGTTCAGTTCTAGTTCAATTCTAGTTCAGTTCTAGTTCAGTTCTGATGAAATAGTATGTTTGATTGTGTTATCAAAATTAAGAAAAAAAAACATATTTTATTTTAATTCACAACCTTTTTTAGCACAAAAACAATTTTATTTTATTTTGTTTTTATGATCGAATATTTATAAATACATTAAGCCGTACATTAAAATGCCAGAAAAAGGGAAAATTATCGTAAAATTTGGAAAAAAAAAATTAAGGAGAAATGCAAATTATTCCACATTGGCGCCTGTTGAAAAAAACTGCTTAAAGAGCAATTTTATTCCCTAAAAAGGGAGTAAAACATGAAACAAATGACAGGCAACATATCGTTAGCCAAGGATTAAATTAGAAATCGAACAAAAAACAACGAATGAATAATCAACCCCTCAACAAAATTAACTTTAAGAACAATTACAAGCCAAGTGGAGAAGAAAAAAAATATAAGGGAATTGAAATAAAAAGAAAAATTTCTTAAAGAAACACAACAAAAAATCCACATACACATAATTATGAAGTGATAAATCATGGTCACTAATATAAAAGATCTGGAGGAATGAGAATTTTAAATGTTTGACAACGTTGGCTGAATTGATGATAATGATGATATTTTTATGCATAATTTTGAGTTTGTTTTACATAACTTTTTAACTTTACGATTTGTCATTGTCGCGTGTATTTTATACGCTTCAGGATGAATGGACGAAAAGAGTCGCAAAAACACATACACACAACAATTTGTTGCATATTTGATTACTAAGGCGTTTCAGGATATAAAAACCAAGAAAATAATATTTAGCTTTTTTTTAAAAAAAGTTCCATGATAAATTTGCGTTATTAAAAATTATAAACAACTGTCATAAACAGGACAAAAGGATATTTTACATGTTTATAGTGTAAGTGTGTATGTCATGAAAATGGAGAATTTTAAGTACTTTAACGGGAATATTAATTTTCATAAAAGTTTTATTTTTAGTCATGCAATATTCATTGTGAAATTAATTATTAATCAATTCTGAAAATTTAAGCAAAGGAGAGTGTTTTTTGGGTTATTAAACGATACATGTTTGTTTTTAACATATCAATATAAAGCTTGGCTATTAAGATTTGGCAAATTTATCGGAAACAGTTTCAAATAATTATCGATATTGCTGGAAGTTCACCCATGAATTATGTTCATAACCCATAAACAATTTGTTAATATAACGTAGTTCCATAACAATTTACTTTTCAATACCGCCAATATGGTTTTAACGTACATATGTAATGACTTACATATAACCATAAACGTAAAGAGGTCCTTAGTAAGTTATTGATAGATTGAAAGGTAAATAGATAGATAGATAGATAGATAGATAGATAGATAGATAGATAGATA
>NC_060953.1:58660671-58662408 GCF_022045245.1 Lucilia cuprina
CTGAACTAGAACTGAACTAGAACTGAACTAGAACTGAACTAGAACTGAACTAGAACTGAACTAGAACTGAACTAGAACTGAACTAGAACTGAACTAGAACTGAACAACCGTTTTTTTAATATTTTTTGTACATATGTATTCAGATACTTAAATACAATTGTTTATTTCTTGTTAATTGGCAAATTAACTATTTCTGAGTTTTTGTTTTCTTATAGTTCTTTAGAATTATTTAACATTCCGAAGCTTTTCTATATACATAAAGAAGGAAGAAAAGGTCCTAAATATAATTACCTTTAATATTATTTAAAACTAACCTTGATCCATCAGTTTAAGTGACACCTCATATCAAACACACACATTCCAGAGAAATTCCATTTATATACTTCCACTACACACATATACATTTAAATTCATGGTGGCCATTGTTTAAAACTTCATCCAATTGCTTGTTGGTATACATTCTGTCAAGTGTAAATAAATCCACCATACGAGTGGAACATATGAATGCTGAAAGTTAAGACCAAATATAAATTTTTTCCATTAAAAATTCCTTTTCTGATGGTTGGCCACATGCAATTAGTTACGCTCCAATGTCCATTGTAATGTTTGCTGTTTTGGCTCAAGAAAAAATATTCGTAAAGCGAAGACAGAGATAGAAAATGTTATCCTAAATACAGGCCATTGTAATTATATTTGTAAAATTTGTTGTTACCAAGTAGTATTATAATGCACAATATTTAATGGCTAAATATGGTTGTTTTTCTTTTTTTATTAGTATTTCGTTGCTTGATATTATTATTGGCAAAAATATTGTTATCATAATAATGCCAAATATTTGCAGCCAAGTTTGAAAAACTGTTGATTAATTATGGAAAAAATTACTAGCAGTCTCACTACTACCCTTAATTTTATTAACTGTTAGCTATGATTACAAATATTATAGAAAATTTTCTTTTGTCTCTTAATACTAGTAATGGTTGAAAATGTAACTTGTTTGTAGAAAAATTTTTATAAATATAAAGACCCATCAGTTTAGCCTATAGTCCAGTCTATAGTCTAGTCTATAGTCTAGTCTATAGTCTAGTCTATAGTCTAGTCTATAGTCTAGTCTATAGTCTAGTCTATAGTCTAGTCTATAGTCTAGTCTATAGTCTAGTCTATAGTCTAGTCTATAGTCTAGTCTATAGTCTAGTCTATAGTCTAGTCTATAGTCTAGTCTATAGTCTAGTCTATAGTCTAGTCTATAGTCTAGTCTATAGTCTAGTCTATAGTCTAGTCTATAGTCTAGTCTATAGTCTAGTCTATAGTCTAGTCTGTAGTCTAGTCTATAGTCTAGTCTATAGTCTAGTCTGTAGTCTAGTCTGTAGTCTAGTCTATAGTCTAGTCTATAGTCTAGTCTATAGTCTAGTCTATAGTCTAGTCTATAGTCTAGTCTATAGTCTAGTCTATAGTCTAGTCTATAGTCTAGTCTATAGTCTATTTTTTTGGCCACAAAGTTAGCTATGATTACAAATATTATAGAAAATTTTCTTTTGTCTCTTAATACTAGTAATGGTTGAAAATGTAACTTGTTTGTAGAAAAATTTTTATAAATATTAAGACCCATCAGTTTAGCCTATAGTCCAGTCTATAGTCTAGTCTATAGTCTAGTCTGTAGTCTAGTCTATAGTCTAGTCTATAGTCTAGTCTGTAGTCTAGTCTAGTCTATAGTCTAGTCTATAGTCTAGTCTATAGTCT
>NC_060953.1:58662508-58664710 GCF_022045245.1 Lucilia cuprina
AGAACAGAACTAGAACAGAACTAGAACAGAACTAGAACAGAACTAGAACAGAACTAGAACAGAACTAGAACAGAACTAGAACAAATCTAGAACAGAACTAGAACAGAATTAGAACAGAACTAGAACAGAACTAAAACAAAGCTAGAACGGAATTGGAAATGATCTGAACTCGAGCTTTGTTTAAAAAATGTTACATATATTATTGTGTTTAAAAAGTGCTTGTTTTCTCATTGTATAGATTCGATATACCGAGAATTGCAAAGTTAAATTTTGTTTACTCTGCTACATTTTGTGCAAATATGAGTGAAAAGTCTCTATATGAAAATTTATAAGTTGAGAATGATGCTAAAAAAACGTAAAGAAATTAAATCAAACGCAGACTAAATAGAGACCGAGTGGGGATAAATACATATTTGTTGAGATGTACAATGTGTATATTAGGGAGATCAAAAATTGTTTTAAATTTTGTTAACTAGGACATAAAAAGGGATTTTCTACTAAAAGTTCATATATATGATATCAACTACGATATCATATGTTGTTTGACTTTAATAATTTTGTCTTGATTTACAAACATATCTCAAAATATATTTGCAATTTTTTCTTATCTAGTTTGATTTATGTATTTAATACAAAAATTTTTTATTCCACCCTAATATCCTTAATTTTCATTTATTTCCAAAAATTCTATATGCATCAACAAGGCGCAGACAGTCAATTTTTTTACAATGAAATTTGTAGTTTTATATCTTCCTTTAAAAGACAGACATTTGTGTGGGGTTTGTAAACTTTATTTCTACGAAATACTTGCAGCTACCTTCCTCGGTATTTTTCCACAGTCATACAACACAATAGTATTTTAAAGATATATTCTTTCAATGTTGTAAACATTTTCGTATTTATCATCAATTTATTGTCATTTTGCATTGAAAAAATATTTCTCTTAAAAATACAACGATTTAAATGATTTATAGAAAATTGGTAAAATTGACTTTTTAAACTTTTTTTTAGTCGTTTAGTTTGGAAAAGCCGAGCAGTTTCTTTTCTATTTAAATATTTGTTAAATCAATTTCTTTATGGAAAATAAACGTAACTTTTTTTAAACCTTCAACTCGTTATAGCCATTATAGATGTGTATTTTATTTTTATGTGTTGCAACCATTTTATAACATTAAAATATAATAACATTTACTTACAACACAACACACCCACAAGCATCGACACATAACTGCAGATAAACATGCAGGCAGACAATGTTGCAACATTTGCAATTCTTTATATTTTAGAGTGCGGGATGTGGCAAGATGGGAAACAACAATATTGTGCCTCTTTAATGTGATGACAAGTACAGGAGAATGTTGTTATGATGGATTCACAAGTCTTTGAGAAGAGATTTCAAAATTAGGAATGTAACTCCGGGAAGAGATATTGGATTCAACATCCCAATTGAATTTGATTCTAAATACCATCTTATTTATCTTTTGTTAACTTTAATCCTACTCTCCTGTAACAATTTGAACATTAGAAGACATTGTACATACATTCGTATGTTTGTATATTGACAGTTCGGGTAATATGATTTTGCGTTGAAACAGTGTTGTTGTATATTCGTATTCCGTATTTATTTTTACTGCAACATAGTTTTACGTGTTGTATCATGAAAGTCAGTCGTCTATAAATTATATCCGTTCCAAATTGAAATTCGCGTTAAAATGTAGTTAAATTTTTATGAAGATTTCTTCTCTACATCTTGTTTTTTCTCTTATTTTTCACATTTTCTTATACTTTTATCATTATTTTCCTCATTCATAAGATTGTTGTTGTCTCGATGGCGAAAGAAAATAATAAAACTTTTGGTTACAATATGAAACATTAAAGCCAATAATAATGGTTGGTTATAAAATGATGGCTATAAGAATTTATGTATATGCGAATAGGTGTAAACGAGGGGTGTTATATAAGTTTTCAGTGAATGTACTGTGGAAAATAGATTTGAAAAACTGAACTACCTGAAGTAGAACTGAATTGGAACTGAACTAGAACTGAACGAGGACTGAACTAGGACTGAACTAGAACTGAACTAGGACTGAACTTGAACTGAAATGGAACTGAACTAGAA
The DNA here is from genome assembly GCF_022045245.1 of Lucilia cuprina. Taxonomy (NCBI): domain Eukaryota; kingdom Metazoa; phylum Arthropoda; class Insecta; order Diptera; family Calliphoridae; genus Lucilia; species Lucilia cuprina. The sequence goes on from NC_060953.1 coordinate 58,664,628, forward strand.
CTGAACTAGAACTGAACTAGAACTGAACTAGAACTGAACTAGAACTGAACTAGAACTGAACTAGAACTAAACTAGAACTGAAC
>NC_060953.1:58664810-58669649 GCF_022045245.1 Lucilia cuprina
GATAGATAGATAGATAGATAGATAGATAGATAGATAGATAGATAGATAGATAGATAGATAGATAGATAGATAGATAGATAGATAGATAGATTAGTTAGTTACTTAGTTAGTTAGTGACCGCAGGTTCAAGGCCTTTTAATATGATTGCTCCACTCACTAATTTGTGAATAATCAAGGTGTTTACCTATACATCGGTCCAAAAATGCCATAACTTCTTAAAGGTTAAACATAATTATGATGATATTAATAATATGTAATCATTAATATATAATGCTTAAAATGCAAATAAGTAAAACATTATTAAGTTATGGACTAAGAACATTTTTAAAACAATAAAATTATAAGGATACAACTTCGTATTATTACGTTTCAATAATTTTAATGCAATAAAAAAATGCTTAATGAAATAGTAAAAAATGCAGAAAAAATACATTTAATAAAACTTCAATTTCCATCATTGACTGACTGGGTTGATCCACTACAAAAGTTGCACAACAAGGATACATACACATATGTACATGCACACATGTAAAGATTTATGTCTGTGTATACGTTTGTAACTAGAATATTTAACAAACAAGAACAATAAAAAAGTGCTTATTATAAAAATTCACGATTTGTTGAAAATAAAAATACGAACACAAAAAAAGATGAAAAAAATGTAGGGAAAAATCAGCAGTAGTAGCAGTATATAAGTAGTAGTTGAACGAAAAAAAAACTGAAATGGCTTTTTAAAAAATCATAATGGCAGCTAGTAACCAGAGTTGTAGATACAACTAGCAATGAAACAAAACAACCACCATAACCACTACTAACAACACTCCCTCCCATCCTCCTCCGCTGTTAGCATATCCTTATTCACTCACCCACACCCTTACAAGTTTTCACTCATACCCTTAGCCAAACAAAGTTACGTACCCCAGTACCGTTGTGTCCCATTAGCAGTCATCAAGTTCATAGTTGGTATGATGGCTCTGATGTTAAAGCCACCCACCCCACCTTCTCATCAACATCATCATCTCCCTCATCCCTCCTGGGTTACTAAATATCAAATGAAAGACCACTTAAATGAAAAAAATATATCTGAAAAAAATAGAAAGTAAAGAAACAACTAGCAACGTATTTCGCATTTCAAATTGCAACCCACAAAACATGAGTGTGTATATTTTTATCACTCATACTTTTTTTCATTCTTAATTTCACAATCAACCACTACCACTCCATATTATTTTGGTCCATTGACGCTGAGGGCTTCTAGCGAACGAACAATAATAGCAACAGAAAAAATGGAAATAAAATACAGGCATATACATATACCTCCTGCATATAAAAGCTTTGAAAAAATCCAGCTCCGGCTTTACATTTATGCTTACTCAGCAGATTCCCTCTTTGCATTCACAACTTTTTTTTAGTTTTTTACATATATTTTTTGCCCATTATACTTATGATTCTTATTTGAATACATACTGTACACACAGGCACATATTAGTATGAATAATAAAAAAATCACTATGTACTAAATGTAAACACCCTCATACTGTTCGATTTGCTATAGATGTATGTATTAGGTGCAGAGTGACGCAAATCAAAAAGGAATGATTAACTAACTAACGAACTAACTAACTAACTAACTAAATAACTAACTAACTAACTAACTAACTAACTAACTAACTGACTAACTAACTAACTAACTAACTAACTAACTAACTAACTAACTAACTAACTAATTAACTAACTAACTAATTAACTAACTAATTAACTAACTAACTAACTAAATAACTAACTAACTAACTAACTAACTAACTAACTAACTAACTAACTAACGAACTAACTAACTAACTAACTAACTAACTAACTAACTAACTAACTAAATAACTAACTAACTAACTAACTAACTAACTAACTAACTGACTAACTAACTAACTAACTAACTAACTAACTAACTAACTAACTAACTAACTTACTAACTAAATAACTAACTAACTAACTAACTGACTAACTAACTAACTAACTAACTAACTAACTGACTAACTAACTAACTAACTAACTAACTAACTAACTAACTAACGAACTAACTATTTAACGAATGAACCAACTAACCAACTAACTAACTAATTAACCAACGGGGAGAGCTCTAAGCTGGAGCACAAGGGAGCATGAAGATGTTTCAGAAAATCGTCCCCCGACAGTCCCTCGTTCTCGGATTTCAACGCCCAAGGAGTTAAGAGCCGAGAATAAACCTGCAGGGTTCTTATAGATAAAAATCCCATACAACAACTCTAACACACAAACACGCTTATACAATGACTTCTAGTCGTCAAATAAAACAATTCCAACATAGTAACGCTTCACAGTGGGTTAAATATAAGTTTATAGAATACAAAAAGACTGACATAATCCAAAATTCTAGTTTTTTGTACTATAAAACCTGTAACATAGTAAAGTCTTTCATATTAACTTATAGATTTCTTTCAATACATATTCAGATAAAAAACAATAAATTATATATATTGAAAATAAATATTATTTCCAATATAACCCACTTTCTGAATCACTGTGCCGCTGATTCGCTTTAATATTCAAGTGCTCCAAACCCCCCCCGAAAAAAACAACATTTATTTCAATCATGTCCTTTTTTCTAAAGAATTCTTTTATTTCGGTATTTTTTAACAAAACTTTTATGTTCTGCTATGGGTTTGTATAATATATTGTTGCTTTTATTCGCATGGCCGGAGTAAGAGTCAAAAAATTTGGTTTAACAATATATTTTTGTTTTCGTTTACAAATAATACCTCAGGTTATATTGATGGTTTAAAAAAAAAATGAGAATAAAAAAATTCAAAATTGAATTTTCAATATTAAAAACTAATAAAGTAATAGAATAAATTTGTTAAACTGAATTGCACGGTTTATAAGCAAATGATGAAGCAAATAATAAAGAAACGCATTAAACTATTTAACACTGCTCCATGGGGATAGAAATTTTTTTGTTCTGTTTTATAAGAGATATTTTAAAATCACATAAAATATGTAAAAAACATAATTGTTTTCTTACCATGGCATATTTAAAAGCTCATTTCCATTATGTACATTTTGATCAATAAAATTTTTAATTTATAAATTACATTTTGTTAAATAAAATTCTAATAATTTCATTTTGTAAATTTAAATATTTCATATATTTTTCCATTTCAATAAACATTTAATTATTTTCTATATTAATTTTACAAGAAAACACTTGTCACTGTATATATCTATGTATTTGTATTGGATTTTGTTTTAGTATTTTGTAAAATGAATTATTTATCTAGTTCAATTTGAATTCAATTTCAATAAATGCAATTAGAAAATGTGTTACAATTAATCAATAATATTTACAGTTCATGAACTTTAACTCTTTTTTCACTCTCTATTTGTTTCGTTATACATTTGTCTCTTTTGCTCTCGATAACAAGAACAACAACAATATTTTGCCCCATAACACACTTTTCCCGAATATCAACATACATATAACAAAATACTCATATACAATTGCAACAAACAGACAGATTCAAATGTATCATTGTAAACCGGATATTAAAACATTTTTAAGGGAACCAAAAAAAAATTGGAAAGTAAAACTGTAAATTGATATAAACATACATATACACATATCCTTTTATAAGTAAAAATGAGTAAGAACCAACTGGTAAGTTAGTTAGTTAGTTAGTTAGTTTTTTGATTTGTTAGTTAGTTAGTTAGTTAGTTAGTTAGTTAGTTAGTTAGTTAGTTAGTTAGTTAGTTAGTTAGTTAGTTAGTTAGTTAGTCAGTTAGTCAGTTAGTCAGTTAGTCAGTTAGTCAGTTAGTCAGTTAGTCAGTTAGTCAGTTAGTCAGTTAGTCAGTTAGTCAGTTAGTCAGTTAGTCAGTTAGTCAGTTAGTCAGTTAGTCAGTTAGTTAGTTAGTTAGTTATTTATTTGGTTAGTTGGTTAGTTAGTTTGTTTGTTTGTTAGTTAGTTAGTTAGTTAGTTAGTTAGTTAATTAGTTAGTTAGATAGTTAGTTGGTTGGTTTGTTATTTAGTTAGTTAGTTAGTTAGTTAGTTAGTTAGTTAGTTAGTTAGTTAGTTAGTTAGTTAGTTAGTTAGTTAGTTAGTTAGTTAGTTAGTTAGTTAGTTAGTTAGTTAGTTAGTTAGTTAGCTAGTTAGCTAGCTAGTTAGCTAGTTAGCTAGCTAGCTAGTTAGCCACCTAGTTAGTACGTTATTTAATTGGGTTATATTAAATCCATATAAATTTATATGGATACCCCTAGTACATTTACTATATATGTTCACTTCCCTGTTGATGCTATACCAGCCATGCACTTCTCTCTTTCTCTCTATCTCCTTAAACTGTCTACGAAATGCAAACATTTCACAAAAAACCAAGAACAACAACAACAAACAAACAAAAACACGAATTAGGCATAAAACAGTTGATCTGTTTTATGTGTAACAAAATTGTCTATAACTTGTAGGTGTTTATGTGTTATAGATGTACACCAGTATCGGTGTTATTGCTGTTACAGTAAAAATAACAACCACAACAACAAGTACTGCAAAAAATGACAGTAAATGTTAAAATATCGAGATACAACTGTCAGTATCATACAATACCGTAACGTATAATCAAAATCTTAGGACTGCACAGTGGAATGGAAGGTATAGGATCGATGTTTAAAAAAATCGTAGATACAATCGTTGCAATACATCTTGTTTTAATCTATCTATCTATCTATCTATCTATCTATCTATCTATCTATCTATCTATCTATCCATCTATCTATCTATCTATCTATCTATCTATCTATCTATCTATCTATCTATC
>NC_060953.1:58669749-58674813 GCF_022045245.1 Lucilia cuprina
TCTATAGTCTAGTCTATAGTCTAGTCTATAGTCTAGTCTATAGTCTAGTCTATAGTCTAGTCTATAGTCTAGTCTATAGTCTAGTCTATATTCTAGTCGATAGTCTAGGTTTTAGTGTAGTGTTATCGCCTGCTGTTCCAATTGTAATCAACAGTAGCATTCTTACACAAATAATTGTATCTATATATGACTTCATGTACCAGATGTCGCCGGTAATATGCGCAATATTTATCTTTACGATTGCTTATACTTTCATACATACATAAAGGAAAATATAGTTTTTTGTTAAAAGACTTTTCAATGGTAGACATTGTTGTAAAACTGTTATTTTCCGTTAGTTTGTTGGCATTAAGTTGGCAACAACTGCATAGACCAAAAAAAGAACAAAGTTGTTTATAACTTTTTATTATTTTATATCTTATTTAAGAATTTTTTTATTACTTTTATTTGTCATTTGTTTTGCTATTTCTTTGCGAGTTGTACAAGTTTCTTTGGAATAAAAATTACTTTATGACACTTAATGATTTTGAGTGTGGAAAACTAAGGGATATTTTTTTCTGTTATTTGTGTATTAGCTTTAAAAATTTTACTGTTTTCCGATTCTGCAGCGGGAATTGAAACTAGATACACCACATACTTTAACTATTTAACTTAATTACTAAATTGGTAATATATCGCCATATCGTTCGTCTAAAAGTTTCATTGTCATTAAGGAAAACACCTCTTCCATAAAACAAATGTCAATTGTTCGATTGTTTGCCATTGTCTGCTGAGCCATTGATTAGTGTTATTTGAACAATAAGCGAACAATACCAATGAATGCATTTCTTCCCCTCACTTTTGATTAATGTCAAACAAACGAAAGCGGCAATTTATATTATTAAAATTGACAATAATTTTGACAAGCTCATGCAAAAAATATCGATGACGATAACGACAAAACAAATAAACAAAACACAAAAAATTTGCCAAACAATCGAAGAAGAACAATGACTGAATGCGAGAAATCCTATTGATTATCAATAAACTGCAATTATCCCCTACCAATAAAATACAATGAACAAATGAATGAATGAATGAATGTGAAAATATAAAAGTAAACACAACTTGACTTTAAACCACCACTCTCAACAGGATCGTTGTATTATTAGCAAAACACAGTCATCATACACCGAAAGAACCAAACAGAAACATTGAGTAGAGATAAAGGTTGCAATTAATAAATACAACATTTTTAAAACGAGAGGGATGTTGTAGCAAGGATAACATGTAGTTTGTGTGTGTGTGTAGTAAAAGGTATAGGTACAAGGTATTCATAAAGTTATTTTATGCAGAACTAATTTTTGTATTACGTACACTTAAAGAATTTTTAAGGATACATTTTGTAAAAATGTTTATCAAACATTTTTTCAATAGAAAATTTTCTATAAAATAATAATTTGTTGTATATTTTTCTCTTTTTAAACATTTTCTTTTAGTAGAAAAATTTCTATAAACTTTTTCTTTTAGTAGAAAATTTTCGATAAACGTTTTCTTTTTGTAGAAAATGTTCGATATACATCCTGTTTTTTTTTTGTTAAAAAATTTTCATTTTCTCTTTTTTTCATGAAAATCTACGATAAATTTTCTCCTTTTAAACAAAATTTTCGGTAAATTTTCTTCTATAGAGAGTTTTTGATAAATTTTCTCTTTTTATAAAAAATGCTCGATAAAATTTCTCTTTTTAAAGAAAATTTTTGATAAATTTTCTCTTTTTAAAAAATTTTTCGAGAAAGTTTCTCCTTTTAAAGAAAATTTTCGATAACATTTCTATAAATTTTTTATAGAAAATTTTCGATAAATTTCGTTTTTTAAAACAAACTTTCGACGAATTTTTTTTTAATTTAAATTAATTTTCTCATTTTAAAGAAAATTTTCGATAAAGTTTATCTTCTTCTGTAGATAATTTTCTATGTATTTTCTTGTTTTTATAAAAAATTTTTGTTAAATTTCCTTTTTATAGCAAATTTTTTATAAACTTCTTTTATGGTAAATTCTCGATAAATTTTCTTTTTTTTATAAAACACATTTAACATTTCTTTTCTTATTTTCTATAAACATTCTCATTTTATCGAAAAATTTCGATGACATTTCATAATTTTTTTTAAAGAAAAATTTCGATAAATTTTTCTCTTTTTTTATAGCGAATTTTCGAAAAACATTTTCTTTTTATTGCAAATTTTCGAAAAGTTTTCTGTTTTTATTGTAAATTTTCGATAAATTTATTTTTTAAAGTAAACTTTCAATTAACTTATTTTATGTCAAACTTTCGATAAATTTTCTCTTTTTATAGTAACATTTAAATAATTATTTACTTTTTTCGATAAACTTTCTTTTTTTCGAAAAACTTTCTCTTTTTATAGAAAATGTACGATTCTTTTCTTTTTTCAATAAACTTTTTCTTTTTATAGAAAAATTTCGATAACATTTTCAAAATTATTTTCTTTTATAGAAAAATTTTGATAACATTTTCAAAATTATTTTCTTTTATAGAAAAATTTTGATAACATTTCAAAAATTCTTTTCTTTTATAGAAAAATTTAGATTAAATTCCTCTTTTTATAGCAAAAAAAAACATCATCTTTTAATGGCAGATTTTCAATAAATTTCCTCCTTTTTTTATAGAAAATTTTCGATAAACTTTTTTTCTTTTTAAAGAAAACTTTCGATAAACTTTTTCTTTTTGTTGAAAATTTTCGATAACATTTATTATCTTTTTATAGAAAAATTTCAATAAATTTCTCCTTTTTATAACAAAATTTTGATAGACATATCTTTTTAGGCAAATTTTCGATATATTTTTTTATAGAAAAGTTTTAATGAATTTCTTTTTATAACAAATTTTTAAAAAATGTTTATCTTGAACTAGCACTTAGGGGGTGACCTTTGCTAATGTAGTGCACTGTGAGGTAATTAGCCAAATAGGTTGTTAGAGGGAGTATACAGGGAGTAGTGTATGTGGACATTTGATTTGTTCCGCATACAAACAGTGCGTCTGAATAATGAATTTTTCCTGTAATGTATTGCGCGGTCCACTGCCCGATCTACCTTAAATGGTGTGTATTCTTGATGAGTGCGATTAAATATACAAGTATCGAAAACGAGTTCCGTAATTCCATTATAGTAACGATAGGACAGTGAAATACACCGCATGATGCGATGGTGCTTCAGAGAATCAATACTGTTACCGATAAGTTCCTTCGTCCGCTCTAGTACGAGGTCGAGCAGCGGCCCATAAATGGTACTTGTATTTAATTTTTTGATGAAGATCAGATGGAGTGACCTTACCTTACAACACCTTAGGCACTTGAAAGCTTCTTTAGCACTTAATAAAGTGTTTATTAGAAATTTTCCATAAAATCACTTTTTATAGAAAATTTTTGATAAAATGTAATTTTGAGAGAAAATGTTCCATAAATTTAGTTTTTTTTTTTTAACGAAAAATTTCAAATAATTTTGTTTTTACATAAATTTTGTTTTTGTGGAAAATGCTTTGAAATTATTTTTGAAAAGAAAATTTAACTAGAATTTTCTATGAAAATAAAATTTTAAATTTTAGAGTAAATTCAAATTTACTTAAAAATAACGATAATTTTTAATTTAAAAATTTAATGCCATCACATACATGCATACGTTACGGAAAAGGATATTGATTTCTCATTTTATTAACTAACAAATGAACAAAATCCTATTTTACAGCCTAACATCCTTACACATAACAAATTGATATCCCTGTAAAAGAAAAACTGTGTCGTCAGTTAGTTTTTTTAACCTATTGTTTGTCGTTGCATAATTTGCATGGATTTACATAAATTTATCAGAATTCAAAAATCCAAATCAACCCTTTCACAAAAAAAGAAAAATTCCCATATACTAGAACGAAAAGCGTGTGAATGCTTGTAGATTGAGAAATTCCTTTAAAGTGCATCTGAAAATAATCAGATATTGAAATGCAAATTTAAAAAAAATAAACAGATATAAGGGTTAATTGTAAAAAGATATAAATTATGATTTAAAAATGTCTCATGGTTATAAAGAATTTACTTAAGTGTCATTTAAAAGATTATTTAAGCAGCTGTGAAAATATTTAAAAATAAAGATTTAGTTAATTATAATCTTAAAGTTTTGGTAAATTTTATTATTATTATTTTTCCTCAGAACTTTTTAACCCACTTTCGCTTTTAGTTTCTTTGCTTTTGGATAAAAGGTCAAACAAAAGTTGAAAAACCTCAACAATGATTTTGTCCCATTTCTACTAAAATATCCCACTTTTCTCAACTCTTCTCTCTCCCTTACACACTTTCACTGTAACAACTATTAATGAATGGCTACAACAAAAATTTACACCATAGTCCTTTGTTGTGCATTTAACAGCAACTACAACAAATACAAAGTAACAACGTTAACGACAACTACAATTTAAAATATGGAACATTGTGATGTCCTTTACAATACTATAACTAAGGACAAGGACATTTTCCATGAGTTCAGAAATTAAGAATGAAATAAATGAACAACGACAACTGGTAGCAGTGGCAGCAGCTGCTGCATTAGAAAAATGAACAAAAGTTTTAACTTGACATTGAAATTTATAAATATTCTGTAATAATCATGAGAAGAGTAGTTTATTGGCGAGGGTGGGGAAATTACAATGGAGTACTTAAAGGAGCTTTTGTAGAACGTTTAGAAGAGCAACAGAATTTTGCATAACGTATGTACTTATGTTTGTCTATAAAACTGAGAATATTTTTGTGTGTTCATTTGGTTGGGTGTTTGTGTTTTAAAACAAAAAGTTAATTAGAGATTTTCAACTCACAACAGGGATGGAAAGTTCAGTATTGTAAGATAATGTTTTGCAAAACGTTAGTCATATGTAATTGTTAGTTTTTAGGAATAGGTAATAACGGAATCCACACTGTTCTAGTTCAGTTCTAGTTCGGTTCTAGTTTAGTTCTAGTTCAGTTCTAGTTCAGTTCTAGTTCAGTTCTAGTTCAGTTCTAGTTCAGTTCTAGTTCAGTTCTAGTT
>NC_060953.1:58674913-58680166 GCF_022045245.1 Lucilia cuprina
AACTGAACTAGAACTGAACTAGAACTGAACTAGAACTGAACTAGAACTGAACTAGAATTGAACTAGAACTGAACAAGAACTGAACTAGAACTGAACTAGAACTGAACTGGAAAGCAAAAGTAATATGGAATATTCAATGTAAATCAAAAGTCAAATTATTTGGCCAAATGGATTTTTTTGCTTCATTTTAGCATCTGAATTTATAATAACGTAATATTGTATGAATTAATAATTTCAACATTGGTATCATTAGCATGTGAGGAGTGAAAGTAGCGTAGAAACAAACAAAACGTTAGAATTGAGCAAAATTTTTATAGAACTATACAAGAAAGGTTATTGCAACATTTTTGAGAGAGATGCAAATTAGTTGGCATAGGTATAAATTTTAAAATATGGGCTAATTGTTTATTACTATAAAATATTTCAAATACACAGTTGTAAATTTATATTCTAGATCTAAAACTGGAATTATAAAACATTCTTTTAAATTTCCAATAAAAAATAAAAATACTCAAAAACAAATACGTGAATACATAAATGTGTATGCTTTTTTCCCCAAAAATTACGTTTACCTCAAGCATATTAAAAAGACACACGTTTGAGGCCAAACAAATAAAAAGGAAAAAAAGTTCCCCTGTAAATACATACAAAAATGAGTAAAAAACTACAAGAAAAAATATAAAAATAATGGATAATATTGTCTAAAATGTGAAGAAAACTGAGAGAAAGTAAAAGCGTGTATATTCTACAAAACACAATACAGAGCGACAATAAAGTCTACAACAACAACTAAAAACCATTGTCTGAATTTTGTGAGCTAACAAAATCGATAAGAGCACATGTTTGTTATTATTCTCCTCTACCTTTAAATGCAAGTGTTTGTTTGAATGTATGTATATGTGTGAGGATACTTTAGACGGGAGCATGTGTTTTCTTTTATTTGTTGTACGTATGAGTGTTCTAGCAAAATAGTATTACTCATACAACATGATAAGACCCCACTCCCACATACGACTAAACTCTCACATTTTGTAGGCAGTATTTATACGCAGGACATGTAGTGGTGAATGCCAACGAATAGAAGCATGAAAAAAACAACAACAACAACAAAAATGTAATATAAGGTTAACAGACTGATTCATGTGCGTATTTTATTTGTATGTGTCTGCCATTGTCCTGGTATTAATATACATATGTATGTATGTAGTGAGTAAGAATATGTATATTTGTGTTGGTTGGTGATTTCATATGAAGGAAATATTAAGATTGTATAGTTGTGTGTTTCATTTGTACGTTCAACATATTAGCGCAAGGCATACACTAGTATACAAATATACACATTTTCACATATACATAGATATAAACACGGGATTCTAGAAGGAAACATTTAATACGATTTTTTGTTGCTCCATTTTTAACATTTTAATTTTCTTTTTTAGGAGATTTCGGTAAATTTTCTTTTTATAGAAAATTTTCGAAAAATTAGCTTTTTATAGGAAATTTTCGATAAATTTTCTTTGTATAGGAAATTTTCGATAAATTTTCTTTTTATAGGACATTTTCGATAAATTTTCTTTTTATAGGAAATTTTTGATAAATTTTCTTTTTATAGGAAATTTTCGATAAATTTTCTTTTTATAGGAAATTTTCGATAAATTTTCTTTTTATAGGAAATTTTTGATAAATTTTCTTTTTATAGGACATTTTCGATAAATTTTCTTTTTATAGGACATTTTCGATAAATTTTCCTTTTATGAGTATACTCGTTTAATTTCTTTTCTATGGGAAATTTTCATTAAATTTCCTTTTTATAGGAAATTTTCGATAAACTTGCTTTTTTATAAATTTTTCTTTTTATAGGAAATTTATCGAAATTGGCTTTTTATATGAAATTTTTAATAAATCTCTTTTAAATAGAAAATTTTTAATAAATATTCTTTCTTCTTTTCTTTTCAATAAATTTTCTATTTATAGGAAATTTTCGATTTATTTTCTATTTTTAGGAAATTTTCGATAAATATCCTTTTTATGGAAAAATTTCGATAAATTTTTTGAAAATTTTCGGAAAAATCTGCTTTTTATAAAAAATTTTCGATAAATCTCCTTTTTATAGAAAATTTTCGATAAATCTCCTTTTTATAGAAAATATTCGATAAATCTCCTTTTTATAGAAAATTTTCGATAAATCCCCTTTTATAGAAAATTTTGGATAAATCTCATTCTTATAGAAAATTTTCGATAAATCTCCTTTTTATAGAAAATTTTCGATAAATCTCCTTTTTATGGAAAATTTTTGATAAATTTCCTTTTTATGGAAAATTTTCGATAAATTTTCTTTTTATGGAACATTTTCGATAAATTTCCTTCTTATGGAACATTTTCGATAAATTTCCTTCTTATGGAACATTTTCGATAAATTTCCTTCTTATGGAACATTTTCGATAATATTCCTTTTTATAGAAAATTTTCGATAATTCTCCTTTTTATGGAACATTTTCGATAAATTTCCTTTTATGGAACATTTTCGATAATATTCCTTTTTATAGAAAATTTTTGATAAATCTTCTTTTTAAAGAAAATTTTGGATAAATCTCCTTCTTATAGAAAATTTTCGATAAATTTCCATTATATAGAAAATTTTCGATAAATTTACTTTGTTAAGAAAATTTTCGATAAATTTGCTTTTTATAGAAAATTTTCGAAAAATTTGCTTTTTAAAGAAAATTTTCGAAAAATTTGCTTTTTATGAAAATTTTGGTAAATTTACTTTCTTTAAAAAATTTTCGATAAATTTACTTTGTTAAGAAAATTTTTGATAATTTTACTTTTTATAGAAAATTTTCGATAATATTACTTTTTATAATAAATTTTCGATAAATTTACTTTTTGTAATAAATTTTCAATCATTTCAAAATATTTTATAAATTTGCCTTTATGAAAAGATTTCGTAATATTCTTTTTAAAGAAAATTTTCGTGATAAATTTTCTTTTCATAGAAAATTTTCGCCATAATTTTTTCTTTATTTAAGAAAATTTTCTATAAATTGTTGATAAATTAATTGAAATTTCTTTAAAAAATATTTTTTTCGCAGAAGAACGTGTCCTTTTATTACTCTGTACATATCTTTGTACACGGCAGTTTTTAGTTAATGTGCATTGTAGCGCAAACTCTTGTTTAAATCTAACGTATGAGTTTAGAAAATTGTTTTCTTTTTTTATTTTTGCCATTTTTTTCTATTTTTATTGTATATTGAAAGTTAAGTTGGGATTTCTTTTGTTAAGAAGAATTTTTTCATTCTTTTTTCTTTGTCTTTGTTCCCCATTTTATTTGAAATATTTTCTTGTTATTTCTCATTCCTTTCAATTTGTTTAGTACAGAACAGACAGTGTTGCCATTGCCATCAACATTGAATAGGATCTGTTCTTTAAATCGATACTAACACAGAAATAGTATTGTTTATAAACATGTAAAAAGGATTATGAAAAACTACACACTTTTTCCATAAAAAACAGGTTTAAATAACCATTGTTAACGTAATAATAGTTTTTGCATAAGGCAGTATAACAGAAATTGTTATATGTTGGCAACTCTTAAATTTAAGTTTGAAAATATTCATTTTGTTTAGTGGTTGAGTATTGCATTTGGTAATAAAGTTTTCTAAAAGGCATGTTAGTTAAATCGTTATTATTCTTTTACTAAAGTTTGTGTTTTGTTTTTCTTTTTATTTTCTGTAAAACTTCCTTTAGTAAACTAAACTCCTATATTGCTAAAAGTAACGCACTTAAATGGTATATAACCTTATGTTTATGCAGAGACGAACTCGAAATTCACCACACAAAGGATAACATTCGCAATATACTTAATAAACATTAGTTTAGTCTAGTCTTTGGACTAGCCTCTAAATTAGTCGATTTTGATACTAGAACTAAATTAGAATAAATTTTCTTGTGCTGTAGAAAATTCTATGAAATTTTTGATGTTACAAATTGTTTGATGTAGTTAGGATAAGAATAATCTTTAGAAGTTTTAATTTACATTTCCATGTAATAATGTAATTTATAAACATACACATAAACTACGCATTTAAATAAGATTAAGTATACATGTGGTTCTGTGGTATGTTTGTGTATGGAGGTTAAAAAGGAATTTAGTTTAAATTCCAATAAAGCTAAAATAACCAATTAGTTTATTTTTCTAGAAAACATTTTATTAGAGTTAAAAGAAATTCATTAAAGAATGTAAACTAAATACATAAAGGTAACCAAAAAAATATTGTATTAATTTAATTTAGATTAGTTCCAGCTTTATTAGTCTTCCATGTATAAGCTTACAGACTAGCTTGTCTCCTTCCTATCAATCATATTCATAATTCATATTTTTGACATTTTCAAAGTGTCTTAAATAAAATGACGTTTCATCACCTGACATCGTCATAGAGTAATTAGCGTTTTAAATTTATTACTATTTTATTCAACGCTCAAAGTCGTTGGCATTATGTCAATGTCATCCCTGGGCATTTTCGGTTGAAGTAGTTTATTGCGACTTTCAAGTGTATAAAGGATATTGGTAAGATCTGGAATATTTTTACTGTAGTGTTTTTTTCTTTTTTCTGCAATTTTAATAAATTAAACTGCCAAAGGAAAACAGATGCATTTATAGGCAGGCTATGGGCATTTGCTTCTCATGACAGTGTTTAGAGTTAAAAATTCCTAAGTGATCGTGGTAAAATTTATAGTATTAAGCTTAATGTTGATGTAGTTATTTTATTTCATATAAGATCAACTTGTTGACATTTTATATTTTTGAACAAAAGCTGTATTTTGTCTCACACTATGGACTAGACTAGACTATAAGCTAGCCTATAGACTAAATTATAGACTAGACTATAGACTAGACTATAGACTAGACTAGACTATAGACTATAGTCTAGACTAAAGTCTAAACTATAGACTAGACTATAGTCTAGACTAAAGTCTGAACTATAGACTAGACTATAGTCTAGACTAAAGTCTAAACTATAGATTAGACTATAGGGTAGACTACAGACTAGACTATAGAGGTGACAATAGACTAGAATACAGACTAGACTGTATACTAGACTGTAGACTAGACTATAGACTAGACTATAGGCAAGACTATAGACTAGACTTAGCGTAAATTAATTGGAATCAAGTCTATAGTCTAGTCTATAGTCTAGTCTATAGTCTAGTCTATAGTCTAGTCTATAGTCTAGTCTATAGTCTAGTCTATAG
>NC_060953.1:58680266-58684381 GCF_022045245.1 Lucilia cuprina
AAGTTGCTCTGTTACAGACAACTTTTTTATAGAAAAAGTTGCTCTGTTACAGACAACTTTTTTATAGAAAAAGTTGCTCTGTTACAGACAACTTTTTTATAGAAAAAGAAAAGTTGTCTGAGCGACTTTTTCTATAGAAAATTTATCTGTAACAGAGCAAATTTTCTAAAGAAAAGTTTTCTGCAACAGAGCAACTTTTTATATAAAAAAGTTGTGTTTAATAAAGTTAATTTTTATATAGAAAAGTTGTCTGCAAGACAGCAATTTTCTACTGAAAATTTGTCTCTACAGTGCAACGTTTTCTAATAAATGTTGTCTGTAACAAAGCAACTTATTCTAAAGAAGAATTGTCTGTCATAGGGGAACCTTTTCTATATTTATTTTGATGATAAGGTTATCGAAATAAATATAGAAATTAGTTATGAAAAATACCTTGGTAATATAAGGGATTCAAGGGATAAAGTTATAAACAATAAACTCTAAACTCTAAACAATATATTGTAGCAGACAATTAAAAATAAATTATTTTATAGTTTTTAAAGTTTAACAATACTTTGCTGGATAAAACGTTGTGGTCTTTTCAAATTTTATTTCGATTCTGTTATGAACTCAATTTAATTTGTTTTTGCAAAAAATATTTTACAGAGTCAATTGTCTATATTACCTATATTAATAGGCAAGTGTTTATAATTAAAAGTAATTTTGCTGTAAAAGGTATTTCATAATTAAAATGAAATTTAAAATATTAAAATAAAATATTTAATTATTCAAATTAATGTTTACAAATTTATAGCGAATTTTTAAAATGAATACACATTTAGAAGAAGCAACTGTAACACTTAAAATGACAAAATTTAAAAATGTTTTAATTTGCTTAATTTGTTTACCAATAGTAGACGCTAAAAAGGTGAAATTATATTAATAACATTATTACAATAACGCATTAAAAAATTAATAATAAAATTAGTACTCCATCTATACACATTTAGAGTGTCCCGAACCACACGTGGATATTGTAACGGATTATAATTGTAGTTTGGTAAAAAATTCCAAAGGATTTTTAGTCATGAATACAGGATTCAAATTCAAACGTGATCTCTATAATATAATGGCTAATTTTCAGTTGAAAATAAAACGTGGCCCTAATCTATACGAAACCTATTTAAATATGAACATTGATATTTGTGAAGCTTTAAGTGCGGCTCATAAACATTTTCTCTTGAAAATGATTTCCTTGGAAATATTGCGAACCAGTAATTTGCCTCTAGAATGTCCTTTAAAAAGGGTAAGGCTAAAATTTTGTATAATAAAATATAAGTTAATTCTTTTTTTAATTTCAGAATGTGTATTATTTTATAAGAAATTTTACTATCAATGATTATTACATACCTCCCTATGTACCCGAATTGGAATTTTCTAGTTATTCTGATTTTTATGTGAATAAACGTAAGTATTTGACTTTCAATTCATTTGGCAAGATTGTCGATTCCAGCAGACGTAATAGAAATTCATTAACGATTGTTGAAATATAAACAAGAAATTAAGTGGAATTATTTTATAATTTATTTATAATCAATACAGTAAAATTAGTTTTAAGTGCCTTAGTAATAAAAATCATTGTCATTATCTTCTTCATATCTAGGTTATTGTGTTTTTTTATTTTGAATAGAAATCTTCTCGAAGGCATTATTTTTTAGTCATTAGTAGAAAATTTAGAGATAGTACATAATTATTTACTTATTTTAGGTAAGTAAAGTCATTGAAAAGTAAGTTCAGTAAGTTCTTTATCGTGTTTTTGCTGCTATAGTAATGACTTACCCAACAACTAACCTTTCAATGACTTCTACCTTCATACATCACATAAATTTATATATATAAAACATCCAAAAATCGACTATGGAGCCTAAACTCCCCGGGGGCATGTAACCTAGTTTAATCTTCCCAGTATCCATAGTCTGACGTGACTGTAAACTGGCGATGATCTAATATATCCTCGGCCTTGTGTTTTTGCTGCTATGGTAATGACCTACCCAACAACTAACTTTTCAATGACTTCTACCTTCATACATAACATAAATCACATACAGCCTAAACCCCCCGGGGCGTGTTACCTAAACTAATCTTCCCAGTAACCATAGCCTGATGTGACTGTAAACCGGCGATGATCAAATGTATCCTCGGCCTTTCCTTGGAATGATTTCACATTTCTAACCAGAGAACCATTGATCTCCGGTTAGTGGTAAGTGTCATTATCTAGTAGACCGGAGGTGATAGGTTTCATTCCCATTTGAGTTACTAGGGAAGCAGCGTACAACAGGCCCAATAAGAGCCTTGGTGTATTTCTTCGGACTCCTTATATGGGTCCTAATTAAATTTTAAGATGATGTATGTCCGTCTGTTTGTCTGTCTATCCGCCCGTCTGTCTGTTGAATGCACAATAGAGTCTGAACGGAGAGAGCTAGAAGGTTTAAATTTTACAGAAATATTCCCTATAGGCAAGGTTTGTATAGTATTGAATGGGTAATATCGGTTCATGGTCAAGGCCCCCTGCACAAAATGAGCACATTACTGGCTTAAAAATGCGAGTATAGCTATGAAAATCGATACACAGAAATATGTTTCTTACAAGTCAAAATCTCATAATAATATCAACCTATATCATTCCATTTACTGCATGCGGTTTGATGGTAGGTATATACAATTCGGCTTGTTCCCTTTCCTTTTAAATTTACTAACTAGACACCACATAATCCAGTATTACCCTAACCAGTAGCCCATAGGCAGAGTTCGTATCGCTGATATTAAAGAGGTCCCTTTGATGAAAAGAAAATGAAATGGTTAAAGGATAGATGCACAGTAAAGTCTATAATGCGAGAAAACAGATACCCCACAGAGGAGTGACTGTGAGACATTGCGTTGAAAATGGGTTGGAGTCAAGTGTGTATGATACGGTATTTATGTAGGAGTCCTTATCCATCTTATATCTATAGCAGGCGCATATCCTTGTTGAGAAAAATGTTAACAAGTGAACAAATGCTGTATAGTATATATCTTCTTACAATCGGCTTACATTGTTGAAATCATCCCACATTTTGCTCATTCACTATAACTAATTTAAAATTTTGACATTTTGCTAATCCTATTATTATATTCAATTATATCACCTGCTTTGCCAAAAAGCAAAGCCAAACAACACTATTATCCTTTCACTGCCTTAACAATAACCCTACAGCGAAATGCCTTTAACGACAACGAAAAAACAACATACCTTGTCATTTGCATATTTAATATAATCTTGAAGTAAGTAATTTTAACTTACTTTAGCTATAAACATGAACAATTTAAATTACAACATTAAATGCATTTCAGTTTCATTGTATTATTCTTTTTTTTTTGCAAACAACAAAAGTTTCAAGAAAATATGTAATAATAATTATTTTATCAATGTGTTTTGCATACGACTATGTATATAGAAATATGATCATTTAATAATTTGGGAATATCTGCGAAAACGCCTTCAGACATTTGGTTTTATTTTAACTGTCACTGGTCACACAACTTGAAAATATTGCTCGATGCACTATGTTATTGCTGTAGCTGTTGTTGTCGATGATAACGATGATGATGTTGCAATAATTTGTAATTATCTTTTCCACCATTTACATGTTCACGTACTTGTTGTAGTCGTAAAATTTAATTTTTAAATTATTTATTAAGTATTCATCATTTGCCTGACAGCATTTTATTGTAATGTGTTTTTTTTAAGTAGAATTTTATTGATGCAGATGTAAAAGTAAATTTATGTGGAAAATGAATAGAATTTTTTATGTTGCGATAGTTAATGTGGAATTTTGTAACAACTTTGATTTGTGGTGGGTTAACATACATATGTTGGATTAGACGAAAACTATGTTAGACATTGTCTACAGTTACATGTCAACATACATAAATAAATAAATTGAAAGGAAATATGTCTTCTTTTCTAGACTATAGACTAGACTAGTTTATAGTCTATAGACTAGAATATAGACTAGACTATAGACTAGACTATAGACTAGACTATAGACTAGACTATAGACTAGACTATAGACTAGACTATAGACTAGACTATAGAC
>NC_060953.1:58684481-58698087 GCF_022045245.1 Lucilia cuprina
TATAGAAAAGTTGTCTGTAACAGAGCAACTTTTTCTATAGAAAAGTTGTCTGTAATAGAGCAACTTTTTCTATAGAAAAGTTGTCTGTAATAGAGCAACTTTTTCTATAGAAAAGTTGTCTGTAACAGAGCAAATTTTTCTACAGAAAAGTTGTCTGTAACAGAGCAAATTTTTCTACAGAAAAGTTGTCTGTAACAGAGCAAATTTTTCTACAGAAAAGTTGTCTGTAACAGAGCAACTTTTTCTATAGAAAAGTTGTCTGTAACAGAGCAACTTTTTCTATAGAAAAGTTGTCTGTAACAGAGCAACTTTTTCTATAGAAAAGTTATCTGTAACAGAGCCACTTTTTCTATAGAAAAGTTGTCTGTAACAGAGCCACTTTTTCTATAGAAAAGTTGTCTGTAACAGGGCAACTTTTCTATAGAAAAAGTTGCTCTGTTATAAATGAGATTTCTTAAGAGAAAATTGCTCTGTAACCGACAACTTTTCTATATAGAAACATAGTTATTAGCAATACCCTTGATTCCTGTTGTAATTGTATTAACCGATCGATATTTTATATTTTTTTACTTTAATTGATCTTAATAATTAAATACCAATATAACAGCTTCTGGTAATAAAATAAAGAAATACACTCACAATAAATTTAAAATAACAAAAAGAATGTTGTTTAAAAGAACTAAGCTACTGTTGTGTAAAAAATAAATAAGGAAACAATAAAAATTCATGTTCTACTCAAAAATTATAATCAACTTGCTGCTAATGATTGTTATTAAAACTATTCATATGTTTTTTAAGTTTATAACGTTCTTAAAGTACACTTCATTTTTAATTTAACATCCATAATCATTGAACATAAACTTAATGATCAGACTACGTGTATTAAATATGAAAAAGTAAGCAACTTTTTGTCCAAACACAACAACACTTGCAAAGTAGTACGACGTACTTATTAACAACTTGAAAACTATTGAGGTAGTCCCTTGTCCAGTTAGCTAGCCAGTCAGCCAGTTAGGCCGCCTGCCTGCCTTCCTGGCTGCTGTCTGTCTGTTTGACGGACTAATTATTGGGCTATATATTTTTATTTAAGGGTCATGTTATTGCATGTTTAAATAATTATGGGTTTCAGTGGATGACACCAATGGGCAATTTGGTTGTGTATTACTTTTAGTTACATTAACAAAAACTGTAGTTGGGTGCAGGCAAAAAATGCAGCATTTTTTTGTTTTTATAATTTTTTAATAATACATTGTTTAAACAAGTGAGAGTTAATTATATTCGGTTATAATGTCTTTTAAAAATACTGCATTAAAATATGTAGGTAAGAAAAAAATTATCAGCCTTAGGTAGGACTTTGGGCTTACAAGTAGGGGCATTAAAATAACAATAATACAAAAATTTAACTTTATAAAACCGCAAAAAATGCTGCTAATAAACAAATTTGACTTTTTTTGAATTTGACAAGTCCTTTTTGGAACTTATAAAAATATGTATGTTTACATTAATTTTTCAACACTGTTAATAAACCAAAAAAAATTCTTGTTTAATTTTATAAAAATTTCACAACAAGAAAAGTAAAAGTTTTCCCCAAAAACATATCGTGTTATATAAATATTTAAAATTTTGCATTAAACAAAAATTTTAAATTGATTAAAAAGTAAAACACAAAAACATGATGTAATTCTCCCTGTTTTTTTAATTTAAAGTTTTTTTCAACAAACAATACTTTAAAAAAGAAAACAGACTCCCAAGTTGAGTGTCATGTTAATTGTTTATAAGGAGAAGAAGACAACAGTTAAACAAAACTTGGTTGGACGTTTTGAGTATAATTGCTACTTGGAGACATAATTTTTTTGCCTCATCTTCTTGTTTAAGTTGTGCCAACATTGTTAAGAACATAGGTATAATATTTATGTTGCAAATGTGTTGTTTGGTGACCAAACATATTCACTCCCCCTTTTTTTTGAAGGCGAATAAATGTTTATTTAGAGCTCATTTCTTTCAGATTTCTTTACTATATATTATACCAGCATCATCCATTCATTCATATAAACTTCATTCTTTTCATTTATTTTCTGTTTATTATATTTTTTCTTGTTTTTAGAAAATAAATTTAACAACTGCTTTTTTTCTTATTACAAGTACTTGTACTTTAGTTGAATACTTACATACTTTGAGTGTATATTTCTCATTCCAGGCATAATGTTTCTTCTATTAAAAATTATTTATATTTTCACAGCTTTTTTTTGTTCTATAGGTTTGAATAAAAAGATGAAGGAGAATTGATAAGGGACATTTTTCTTTATTTTTAAGTACTCTTATATAAGAAAAATTATTTTTAACAGCGAAGCTTATGAAAGATAACTTAAACAGAGTAATTTTTCTATAGAAAAGCTGTCTGTTATAGAGCAACACTTTCCAAAGAAAATTTGTCTTAACAGGGAAACTTTTCCATAGAAAAGTTGTCTGTAACAGAGCAATTTTTTCTATAGAAAAGTTGTCTGTAACCGAGCAATTTTTTCTATAGAAAAGTTGTCTGTAACAGAGCAACTTTTTCTATAGAAAAGTTGTCTGTAACAGAGCAACTTTTTCTATAGAAAAGTTGTCTGTAACAGAGCAACTTTATCTAAAGAAAAGTTGTCTATAACAGAGCAACTTTATCTATAGAAAAGATGTCTGTAACAGAGCAACTTTATCTATAGAAAAGTTGTCTGTAACAGAGCAACTTTATCTATAGAAAAGTTGTCTGTAACAGAGCAACTTTATCTATAGAAAAGTTGTCTGTAACAGAGCAACTTTTTCTATGGAAAGTTGTCTGTAACAGAGCAAATTTTTCTATGGAAAGTTGTCTGTAACAGAGCAACTTTTTCTATAGAAAAGTTGTCTAAATAGTTCTTAAATTATTTTTCGCTTTACCCTCGTTATTATTAAGATCCATAGAGTTTTATTTTTTTTATGTTTTTTGTTCACTGTTACAATTGTCATCCACACTCATTGTGTTGGCACTCTGTCATCAACAAGATTTTTAAGCAAAAAAAAAAAAAAACAGCAGAAAAATAAATAAACAGGACACTTCTTGTACTTAATTGTATGTAGTAGTACAGTACTGTACACCTTGTGCAGCTCCATGGGGATGCACTTCGTATCTAAAGGTATGTATGTGGTCTGTAGTAAATTAAAAATGTTTCAGTTTCTTTTTTGTTTTGTTTTGTTGTACAACGTTGAACTGTTGTTGTTTCATAATTTGAAGATAATTTTTCAAGTAGCAAAAACTGTATAATAACAATAAATAATAAAAAAGAAACAAAAATAAACATTAAGCGAAAAAATCCAGCAATCTTTGTCATTACCAGGGGATGAATGGATGATAGACTGAATTACTTACAGGTTTAATTCAACCATAAAATATTATTGTAATCTTATTTAATATTTTTTTCTCGGTTTTGTTGTTTTTTTTTCAACATACCGACCACTAACTATTGTTGTTTTATTGTTCGGCAAGTGGTGTTAGAGAAATGAATATTAATTTGTATTTTTATAAAAAAAACTATTTCACTTAAATAGTAGATTGTTTTAAATTAATGAAAGATTTTTATTTAAGATTTTTTTAAATTTATATACTTAAAAATTATAATTTCAATTTGATATCAAATCACATGTTTTGTTTTCAAATAGCCAGAGTCACTCCACATGAAAAAGAAAAACAATTACAATTTGTGGCCAATTCTGCAACTATTACAACCTCAACAAACCCAACAAAGTCGACAAAAAAACAGAAATCTTAATGTGCCATTAAATATTTATCACGCCACTGTTTTATGCACCCAAAATACCCTGTCACCGTGGCTCAAGTACAAATTTGGTTTGGAGGGTTTAGTGATGCTTGTCACAAAAGAATATAAAAATTATTTAAAGGAATAATAATTTAGAAATAAATGTATATATTCCAACAACAACTACTACTACCATAAGGACACCAAACACAAAATTATGCGTAAAGGACACTAAAACATTCGGGACGAAAGGCAGCAGACACACAAGAGGACAATCTAATATATTTTCATCAACCAAGCGCATAAAAATTATTATAATTTATAATAATAAAATATGAAAATACGAAGAGAAAAAAATCAACATTTCACTAAAAAACGAACAACTGAAAATAAACGTAGCGTAAACGTAAAAAATACACATTTTGCACATTTGAAAATAATGTAGACAAACAGACTTAAGTAAATCGAAAGAAAAAAAAACCTACCGGAAAACTAAAAGACGGAGAAGATCTTCTACTCAAACATATAAGATGGATATTTTTTGGGGAAATAGCTTAAGAGTGTAAGAAACGCAAGCCATACGCATTAACTAGAAGGACAATGCTGCAATCATACATACACATACACATGTATTTATGGATGTAGGTATGTACACCCACTTTAATAACGAAATTGTCTTGTTTTGCTTCAATAAATACACGTTTTATTTGCTGAGTGTGTCAGAGATATTAGACTGCTTCCTCTCATTTATTAGAAATGTCCACATGGTTCACTTCTTTTTAAGTTCTAGTTCAGTTCTAGTGCAGTTTTAGTTCAGCACTAGTTCAGTTGTAGTTCAGTTCTAGTTCAGTTCTAGTTCAGTTCTAGTTCAGTTCTAGTTCAGTTCTAGTTCAGTTCTAATTCAGTTCTAGTTCAGTTCTAGTTCAGTTCTAGTTCAGTTCTAGTTCAGTTCTAGTTCAGTTCTAGTTCAGTTCTAGTTCAGTTCTAGTTCAGTTCCAGTTCAGTTCGAGTTCAGTTCTAGTTCAGTTCTAGTTCAGTTCTAGTTCAGTTCTAGTTCAGTTCTAGTTCTGTTCTAGTTCAGTTCTAGTTCAGTTCTAGTTCTGTTCTAGTTATGTTTTAGTTCTGTCCTATTTCTGTTCAAGTTCTTGTTCTAATTCTGTTCTAGTTCTGTTCTAGTTCTGTTCATATAAGTTCAAGTTCAGTTCTAGTTCAGTTCTGATTCTAGTTAATTTCAATATTAGTTGATATCTTTTGTTGAATTCTTTGATAAAACATGAAATTAATCTTTAGGAAAATTTCGTTAAAATAAATATAAACAATATTATGAATGAAATCAAATCAAAAATTATCATCTTATACAGTCCGTTGAAATATTTCAAATTCATTCATGTGAATATTTCCTCATTTTCATGCAGTTTAGAAATTCTAGGATTTTTTTTTTCATTTTGCTTCTTTTGAAGTTTTTGACATTTCATTTCACAAAGAAGGAGATTTTCTTTAAAATCAAATATGTTTATGATAAAACAAATTATAATAAAGTTGGCAATGTAAAAAAAGTATATATATGGAAAAAAAGAAATCAAATAAATGATGAAATCACCCCAATCTATAAAGAATAAACGTTAGAATAAACAAACAGTAATACAAATAAAAATATGAAAAAATGTTCGTCAAAGATGACCGACCCAATTGTATGCTATTAGATTGAGACTGAAATGATATATATTCAATATTTGTAAAAAATCTTTGTGTTTATATGCAAAACAAAAATCTAATTTCCTTCAAGTTTAAGAATTTACATGTAATTTAAATGCTAGGTTTACAGAAGTGTAGAGTACAACAAAATACATTGTGCGTTTAAGTTTATTTTCCCAAACAAAACAGCCTTCATCTACATAAATACATATTATACAACAAAATTAGGGAAAATATTATAGAAAATATCCAAAAAAAAATATATATTGTATTTAGTTTTCAAACAAATAAAAGTAAAAAATGTACACACTCACCCAGGATAAAGTTCAGAGAGGCTGAAAAAAACATGGAAAAAACTCACCCCTGGAAAGGTGTGGCTATAAAAAAATAAAGTATTATAAGGCATAAATAAAACCCTCATTTTTTCGTTCTTTTTTTCTAATATTTTGACTACTCTAAGGCAGATATACTAATACTCACACACACGCACACAAGCAGGATAAAGCAACAACTACTAAAACAAAATATCAATACTTTTTGTTAGAACATTTGAAAAATGTTCAAGCATCACAATATACGACGCACAGGAATATCGAAAGCGGCAACAACAAAACTTTACCCTCAAGTAGTCAAAACTTTAAGCAAAACAACAACTAAACATTGGAAGTCTATTTTAAGGCCTTTTGGATTCAGAGCAATAACTGCAACAACAACATAACAACTGAAATGGAAAGTTAAACATAGTGCTGTGTGTAGACACACACATACACACATGTTTTATTATGTGAGAGTAAGAGTATTATAATAAAATATTTTTAATAATAGAAAAATAAAAAAAATGTATTTCAACATTTAACGAGAATAGCTAGTCAGGTAGTTACTACTGGCAGGATCTATCTCTCTCTCTCTTTCTCTCTAGTGACTAGTAAGTAAAATGCCTTACAATTCCAATAGATTATTTACACATAAAAATTGGTATTATTTTAATTTCATTTTCAACTACTCATTCCTAGAGGGCGTCATTGCCATTATTTACCTTCCAGTGACGTCATTATTTTTCATTGGTAAGTCGAAGTGTAATGTTCTTAATAATTTGTTTATTTAAGGAAATGTATTTATAATTATCAGCGGAAATGAAAATGTTATATAATAATTTCAACACGTTTTAAATTTACAGCATCCCCAATTAATGTTTACTTTAAACTTTTACAGGGTGTATTAAGTGGAGGTGCCCAGCTATCATACAAACATTTCGGAATACACCGAAACAACGAGAGGCCAAAAGATTCGACTTTAAGAATTGTTATCATACCTCTACTAGAACTGAAATTTTGCTAATTTGAACAATAAGAGATTTGTAACTTGTGCTTGTGTTAAACAATGAACGTATTTAGTAAATTTATACGGATCACATAGAGGTTAAAGTTAAGACACTACTTCAAAGGTTTTATTAATATCTGTCATAGCCAATTAACCTGTTACTACGACACATTCGTAATTCGTAATGATTAAGCTGAATTACGTACAGCGTATGTAATTCGCAACTGAAATTTTGATGGCGAATCATGGGCATTTCAGCTCATAATTTGGGGCTTGAATAATGAATGAGGGAGCGAATGTAGATTATATATATCTTCAATATTCTCATTGCTAATTATTATTTCAAAAAGTCTAATGAAAACAACAACACACAATTTTTCAGAAATTTTGTTTTTCATATTATTTAGCTGAAACCTTCTAACGTTCTAATAAGTTTTGCCACCTCTCCCCCTTTTTCATTCTATATTAAAATATTTAAAAATTTGACCATGTTTTTCATCTGGTAATTACTTTGTAAATCAAAGGAAATTGAGCGAATGAACATGTTACGAATTTTAAATAGTCACGTCGAAAGTCTACAGGTATAAGATGATGATGATGGTAGGTTGGTTGATTTTTATGAAGACGAGAAAAAGTGTAAAAGGAGAAAAACTTTTTCTTGAAGTTTGCTATTTGTTGGGAAATTAATTAATCTTGTTGAACGAAAAGAAAGGGTTAAAAGCAAATTTAATGAGCAAATTTAAAGAAAACAATATTTGGTATTTTAAAAAAGGTAAAATAAAAGTTTGACAGATAGATAGATAGATAGATAGATAGATAGATAGCTAGATAGATAAATAGATAGATATATAGATAGATAGATAGATAGATAGATAGATAGATAGATAGATAGATAGATAGATAGATAGATAGATAGATAGATAGATAGATAGATAGATAGATAGATAGATAGATAGATAGATAGATAGATAGATAGATAGATAGATAGATAGATAGATAGATAGATAGATAGATAGATAGATAGATAGATAGATAGATAGATAGATAGATAGATAGATAGATAGATAAATAAATAGATAAATAAAATATAAAGATATCTCATATTTATTTAAAGTTTTCCATTATCATTATTACGTCATTTACATATGTACATTATTCCATTCATCCCAAAACGAAAACAAACTATTGTTTTCATTTGTTATCAAACAATTGGAAAATTTTAACTTTCTCAAAACAAACTCAAATTTAAATACAAACAATTACAAAACATCAACACCTTTGAAATTATTTGCAACAAAGCAAAAACAATACCCTGATTTGCAAAAAAAAGGAAAGTAAAAGAAAACCGATAACAACACACAAAATTCACACTTTATTATTATTACACATGTAGTGAAAATTTTTGCAATAAAAGTCAACCACACAGTGAGGTTGGCACCACATTACAATGCAAATGCAACAACAAACAAAAGGCACCGAAAAAAGGATAATGTAATAAATGTTTTTGGGTGTATGTATAAAAACATTAAATATTACAATAATAGAATAAAAATAAACCAAAATAAAAAACAATAATACTTTATGTTAATTTTGTAACTTTTATGCAAATTGTTTAAGTAGTATTTTTTGCACATACAACAAAAACACACATATACACACGCACGGTTTGTTAAAGTGAAAGTGTTAAAAATTTACATAACAAATACATTTAGGTTTAAAAAGTGTAAGTATTTAAGGGATTATAGGAATTTTTGCCCAACTGTTGCTAATTTGATTAGGGATTGAATTCTATTTGATTTGTATGTGTGTGTGTAAAAGGATTTTTTTTTGCACACATTAAAGTAACTTAATAAATAAACACAATGAATAATTGTTAAAATGCCTTGTTGTTTGAGATTTTCTTTTTAACATATTCATGCAAAATTTATGCAAATTACTTTTGTTTTATGATTTATTTGTGTTAAAAGATGTTTATTTGAATATTTAGTTTAATTTGTTGTTTTATTGTATTTTTGCAAAAAAAAAAAAAAAAAAAGAAAAACTTTTAATAAAATCCCTAGAGTCTGGTTGTATACTTTTGTTGTTTTCATAAGAGAAAACCAAATATAAAGAAAAAAAAAGGTTTTATATACAAAATTCCATTTTTTGAAATTGTAAATTTTAAAGAAATTTTTAAAAATCTTTTGGACTTACTAAAAACTCTTTTATTTCTCTATTTCCCTGGTAAAACCTTATTAAAACATAATTTGCATATAAAAAAGATTATAATTTCTATTATCAACATTAATTTTCTCACATAAATTTTTTCATAAAGCTGCTCTTTTTTTTTTTTCTTCCTTTCACCCGAACAAACTATATAGAAAAAAATAATATTTAAATTTCTAAACGGAACATTTGTTTTCTTATCCTGTCACATGCTTTTTGTTAAAAGAAATAAAATATTAAAAAACTGCTGTTTTATGTCATGTACAAAATTGTAAATACCACTTTCAAAATTTACTGATGAAATCAGACAATAGCAAAAAAAAAACCCTTTTACTTTTGTTTGTGTGTTCGAAAAAAAATAAAAATTTCCTTCCTTTGTCAAGAAAAAAATATGAAACGGCAAGAAAAGGAAGCAAACAATCCACCAGAAGAAAAAAAAACATCTTCATGCTAAATCGTTTATTAATGATAATAATGCAAATGTCCTTTTTTACATTCAACAACATCCTTTTTTTCTATTGTTATTTTAATTAGACATACAAATATTCATGCTCTTCCGTTAACATTATATCTCAGAAATATACAGAAAAAAAGAAATAAACTTTAAGAAGTCTATGGGAAAATATTCCAGGTAAATGGAATATGCTTTTTTTGGTTTTTTGATGAGATTTTTTTCTAACCAGACAGTGTCATGATCAGTTTTATTTAAACATTCATTTAGTTAAGAGGTTTCTTTAGAGAGAAAAGTAACTTTCATTACGCAAATATTGTTAAATTAATAAATACTTGATGGCGAAAATTGAAGATTATAATTGATATTATAACTGCAATTTCAATTTCTAGTACCACGCGAATTGAAGATTAGAGGCCTTTTTCTATCTGAGTCATTTCTATCTGAGGTTTCAACGCTATTAAAGAAAATAGATAATAAAACATTAATCTATAACGATAATCTGAGGCATTAGATCTTTATACATAAAGCCCGCAAAACCAGATTATTGAACACTAAATCTGTAGCTCCAGAGTTTTGCTGTGTATTTGGAATACAACAGATTTATTTTAAACAAAATCTGCTACCCTTAACATCATCTTAAATGTACAACTTGGTTGATCTATCGAATGGCTTATTTCGATTCATTCGATTCGAGGATTTCCGAGGTATAGTCCAAGTGAGAGTATAACCAGAAAGCTTAGCTGCTGCTATTGCTTAACAAACTCTCTGACATCTCAAAGTTTAAGAGATTTCCAATTAAGTCTCTTTTTAAGTACTTATGTATACCATCGGATTGTATTCTTTAGCACTTAAAAAACGAGATAAAATAGTTAAAAATCAAATCAAAATTACTAAAAACAATCATAAGTCCATTCTATTCACCGATTGAAATATAACATAAAGAGCTGAGATAATGTATATCTTAGCTCTACATCTCTTTCTATATTTCGTAGGCCTAAATAGTTATACCGCCGGGCTGTACTCCTTGTTAAACCTTAGCTAAGCAATAGGAAACTAATGACTACGACTAATCGTTTGAAATAAAAATTTTGAAGAACGAAATTAATTATTGCTAAAAAAAAGTTTAGAACATCCATTAGGATATATTTGACCGGGCACTCGGCAACTAAAGGGAGAATGTATTAGCTTTAAAGGGAAGAAAGTTCGAGGTAGTTAACCTCGAAAAACCATTCCACTAAAGCTGAATTAAAACTATAGGTGAGAGAATATCATAAGGTTTCTTGGAATAATGTAACACTGGGCAGAACCACAAAGATCACACAGGATTAATTTGCAACTATCAAGTATTTGTCTAAATTAGATCCAAGTGTCTTGGAAGTGATGTTAAGTTAGTCGGTATCATGAAAACATCCATTCGGACATATCGATTAGCAAACCAGGCTACTCGGTAGTAGTCGGCAACGAAAGAGCGAATGTATTTGCTGAATTAAAACTATTGGTATCTTGTAATAATGAAACGCTGGCAGAACCACAAAGATCATACAGGATTACTTTGCCACTATCAGGCAATTGACTTAATAACATTCAAGTGTCAAATGATTTTAAGTTCGTCGGTATCTTGAAAGCACTTATTGGGACATATTGATTATCAAACAAGGCCACTCGATAGTTGTCGGCAATGAAAGGACGAATGCGTTTGCTGTAAACGTAAGAGAGTTCGGGATATCCTGATGAACGAACAACCATTCAACGGTAATAAAGCTGAACTGAAACTATGGGTGAGAGAATACCATAAGGTTTCTTGGAATAATGAAACGCTAGGCAGAACCACAAAGATCACACAGGATTACTTTGCCATTGTCAGACATTTGTCGAAATTAGATCCAAACAAACAAAAACATTCTTCACTAACATTGAATGTAAGTTTCATTGAATGGAGAGCACAATAGGCCCGCTAGTGGTCTAGTATTTGTTCAAATTTAATGTAACATACATCCTTCTACCAACCTAACATAACACCAAAAGATCCTATATATTACAAGCTGCTAAAGTATTTTCAGGCCCTTACAGTAAAACTGAATTCAACTGACGAGCATGATAGCTTAAGCATCATAATCAATAAACGACTTGGTTGATCTATCAATTTGTAATGGTTCGATTCGAACTTGGACATATATGGTATGCTACAAAGTATGACCCAATGATGCCATATGGAATGGTATGACTCTTTATCCTAGACATACTTAGTTCATATTACAAACCCAAGTGAGAGCATAAACTGATAGTTCAGCCCACAAATCCTTTTGCTCTGTCATTTTATACTGTTGATGTATCATTTCTGATCATGTAGTATTTCTAATCGATTATATTCTCTAAAGATATTTTCTGCATAAGATCTTTGTCTGCTAAAAATTTTCAATCAAATATTAGTTTAAAGAAAATTTTCCATAAAATCTCTTGATAAGACTTCAAAAGAAAGAATTTCTAAGATTTTTTTTTTATAATTACTCTTTTTCTAAAAGATTTGTTTTTAGAATTATTTCAGATTTATTCCACAAAAAGTTTTTATAATTTCCCAAATTAGAAAATTTCCGTCTTCTTTTAAGAATATCTCTAAACATATAACATTTCTAATCAATTATCTATCTTAAAGATATTTTATATAAAATCATTGTCTGCTAACAATTTCCAGTCAAGTATTTCTTAAACGAAAAGTTCCCATAAAATCTCTCGTTGTAGTCTTTTATTTCAAGAAGATTTCGAAAAAAATCTTTTCTAAAGGAAATTTTTGATCATTTCTCCATTTCTAGAAGATTTGCTTTTAAAAATATTTCAAATCAATTTCACAAATATTCCACATTAAAGCTTAAATGTCACGGACTAACATAACTATTTTACAAAATAATATTACTCTTTTACTATCAAAACTAATTTTTATAAATTAATATTAATTGTAATGACAACTTAACTTAAAATATAATATCAATTACATTAACTTAACTAATGACAAAACAACGTTTAGCCATTAATAATAATTACCAAACAAACTCAACTAAAATTTCGTACAATCCTTATAATATATAAAATTCACACAGTTTATTAATATTTAAAAAAATTACAGATCCATTTTTAATGATAAAACATACTACTACATTACTCAAATCGTTATTTTTACATGAAAACTTTAGAATTTTTTCAACTATAATGCCAGAGACTGCTGTAGTTGTTAGAAGTAATAAAACTAACAACTCAGCGTTTTACAGAAAAATTAAAAAAAAATAATAATAAAATCTAAATAAAAAACAAAAGTGCTGCGAGTTTTATTCTAACCTTTTTTTGTGGGTTTTGCTTTAAAACGGGTCACGTTTAAGTTTTTTATGTGTGTTTTATTTTTTTGTAAATTTTTTTTCATTTACTACTACCATTGTTGCTGAAAACAAAGCCCGTTTATGCCGGTAGCCATCAGGAGCCACAGGCACAGGATGTTTTTTTTTAAGGATATAGAAAAACAACGACCAGTTACAGTCTGCATGGATAACTGAGGGAAAGATGAGTGAGAAGAAAAAAATTAATTTGCATATAAACCCTGTTGGTATGCAATAGATTTACAACATTTTATAGTTTTCCACGACATGCACTATCATGTATAGAAACACTGTACGCTATATGAATAAAGCAATATTGAATAACATTCCTTATATTGTATGAATCTGTTTATTAACGAAACAAAAGAGAATATTGTATGGATAATACTATAAGCTTGTCTGTAGACTAAACAACTCTACAGTGTTGAATATGTTTGAGACAAAAGTTTTGACAGTAAGCCAGACTATTTATAGGCTTTGCCATATATGATACTCCAGACTTGTCGCTTTAAGTCTTGATAATATACGATACTGCAGACGAAAACTATAAACAAGACTGCAGTCCACAGTCAAGGGACTATATATATTAATTTCCCTACTTGATCTATTGTAAATTAATCTATGAACATTTTCGAATCGTACATATTGCAACAAATACTACACACGAATCATCATCAGTTTAAAACAGAAACAAGTAGGAAAGTATAGTCGGGCATGGCCGACCATATGATACCCTACACCATGAGTATATTTTTACAATTTTTACTTTTATAAAATTTTTATTTTTTGTAAAG
>NC_060953.1:58698187-58700788 GCF_022045245.1 Lucilia cuprina
AGTTCTAGTTCCGTTCTAGTTCCGTTCTAGTTCCGTTCTAGTTCCGTTCTAGTTCAGTTCTAGTGCAGTTCTAGTTCAGTTCTAGTTCAGTTCTAGTTCAGTTCTAGTTCCGTTCTAGTTCAGTTCTAGTGCAGTTCTAGTTCAATAAGCAAAGTTCGCCCTAAATACAACTACGACTGTCCAATAACCCCCCATTTTACTTGCATCGAAAAAATATAGCAATTTATAAGAACTATAGCATCATTGCCCTTATACAAGAAATGAACTAATGTAATTCTGTTTATATGGAAATCTTTGAAAAATGCTGATGAGGCACACGTCATTTCCAACTTAGCTTACTTAACATTTTATGCCGATTTTACAAAAAAAAAAATACGCAGCAACAACCACAATAGCAATAACAACAACGGTAAGAATATATGTGTTTACTTGCTTTAAAAAAAGTCCTTAGACAATGTATTTATTCCCCAAAACGTAACGTCTGATCAAAGGACAATACGTAGAGAGCAAACAGTAAAATGTATCAAATGTTTAAATTGTACATTTTAAGCTGCTACTTTATTATTTTGAGAATTTTAACGAGACTATGTTTAATATTTTTTTTTTATTTATTACATAGTTGTTAAAAAATTTGTATTTTTTTCTTATTTTATTTGAGGGTTTTTGTTTGCTGCCGGCCGCTTGTCTTTAAAAAAAGTGGTTGATTTCGTTTGTTGATTAAAGACAAATATAATGATTTGTTGTAAGTTGAAAATTTTGTATGAATAAGTTTTCATGCTGCTGATTGAGACAGGAAAATATTTGTTAATGACATTTCTTAATGATTGTTTAGAAAAATTTACATTTCTTATAAGAAAGCAATAGAAATTTTGTTTAAGAATTAAACAAATATTAAATAAAAATTTAGAAGATTTTATTGAAGGAAGCTGTGAAAGTAAGAAGACAATCTGACGAGATCAAAGCTTTGCTAAGGCTGAAGTCTCGTCTATAGTTAAGAGTATAGTATCGACTATATTAAAGACTTTGGTTGTCATCTATAGTCAAGACTATAGTCTCATCTATAGTTAAGTTCTTCTATAGTTCCGTCTAAGCCAACTTATATTATCCCTTAAAAAAACAACCATTTTGTCACGTTTTCATAAAAGTGTAATGTTTTTATAGGAATTCAGTTATAGGAAAAATAAACAATTTTGCGCCGTTATGAGTTTTTTTTTTTTTCATTACTCGAGCAAAAATATTTATATCAAAATACTTACATTATAAATTCCACATGTGTTTAATTTTATATTCTTTGCGTTTATTAATTTCAATATTTCGTTTATAACATGGCTGGCTGACAGTCTTAACAACCATGTTGATTGTTGTTTCCATTTTTGCTGTTGGTTTTTCGTACTCTACTCTATAATGTAGGTTTTAAAAACTCCCATATATGAATGGAAGAATTCGCGCATGTGGTGGATTTAAACGCCCTAAACTTGCATGCATCTGAATTCTTTTTTTCCCCCGATTTTCAGTTGTCTTGTCTTCATATGTGTTGTTATAAATATTTATTATTGCTGGTGGTAACAACACTACCATACATTTTTAATAAAAATTTTTGCAACCAAAAAAAAAAAAAAAATAGTAGACATGTATTCTGTAATGGGAATGCAGTCAACACCCACCCTTAAACACAACCATTTTGGCTTAAAATAGTGTATTGTTGATTTTCCTTGTATAATAAAGTTTTCAAAGATGCCGCAACTATTATTTTTACTGACTGGTTGTTGTTTATCAAGGTGAAGTTAAATACAAAGTGTTGCTTTAAGTGCAATAATTTTATAATTTTTAAATTGTAAATACATAAATTTTAATGCGAATGTATTATTAATCGTTTTAATAATAAGAAAAATAATTTATACTTTGTTTTGAAAAAGCAGAAAACAGTTAAAAGGGTTGTGTATGTTTATTATGCAGATTTTATTTAATTTATTTGCTTGGTTGGTTTAACTTAAATTTAGTTTTGAAGAAAATCATATTTTATACATGTAAATAGCATATGAAGCATTAAATCTACTATTAAGTAAAAAAGCTTTTAACATTTTGAAAGAACTGTTATAGTTCTATTCTAGTTCTGTTCAAGTTCTGTTCAAGTTCTGTTCTAGTTCTGTTCTAGTTCTGTTCTAGTTCTGTTCTAGTTCTGTTCTAGTTCTGTTCTAGTTCTGTTCTAGTTCTGTTCTAGTTCTGTTCTAGTTCTGTTCTAGTTCTGTTCTAGTTCTGTTCTAGTTCTGTTCTAGTTCTGTTCTAGTTCTGTTCTAGTTCAGTTCTAGTTCAGTTCAAGTTCAGTTCTAGTTCTGTTCTAGTTCTGTTCTAGGTCTGTTCTAGGTCTGTTCTAGTTCTGTTCTAGTTCTGTTCTAGTTCTGTTCCAGTTCTGTTCTAGTTCTGTTCTAGTTCAGTTCTAGTTCAGTTCTAGTTCAGTTCTAGTTTAGATCTAGTTCTGTTCTAGTTCAGTTGTAGTTCTGTTCTAGTTCAGTTCTAGTTCAGTTCTAGTTCAGTTCTAGTTCAGTTCTAATTCAGTTCTAGTTCAGTTCTAGTTCAGTTCTAGTTCAGTTCTAGTTCAGT
>NC_060953.1:58700888-58703912 GCF_022045245.1 Lucilia cuprina
GATAGATAGATAGATAGATAGATAGATAGATAGATAGATAGATAGATAGATAGATAGATAGATAGATAGATAGATAGATAGATAGATAGATAGATAGATACATTTATAGAATCAGCTATTCTTTATAATATTGATTGAATTAAAATGTATAAATGTGGAGTTTACGCTTTCAAGTGGAACTTTCTTTCAATTTTCAGAATCATATTACATGGAATCAGGGAAATTTTATGAGAGTAAGATTTTTGACAGTTTTTCGATTTTAAGATGCTATTTTTTGGTGAAGGGTATTTAAGATTCAGCATAGCCGAATATAGTACACTTATGTACTTATTCATATTTTTCTTTTCAATTGAAATTATTTATAAATATAATTCGTGTTGTAAATAAACAATTATTACACTAAATTAATATAATTATTACTGGCAGTTAGTGAAAGACAAACAGAAACCTTAAGGAAACCATTAAAATCATAAAAACATACTAAAGGAAGAATTGAAAAGAAAATCGTACTTACCAACACGTATTACACAAAAGCCTACAAGAAAATTAAGAGAGAGAGAAAAAAATTACAAGAAAAACAATTATGAAAATCAAATAATAAAACAACAATAACAATAATAATAATGAAGAGAAAACAAGAACAGAAGCAGCATGTTTTTAGCCCACAAGTATTAACATGTAGTCACCAAGCAATTTAACACCAATTACAATATCCGTTACATCTAATTACAGTAAAATGCCCAACGAACAAAAAAAGCAATACCTCACACTGCCACACAAGAAGAACATGGTCATCGTCAGCTTCAGCTCCTGTTATGCTAAATCACTTAATTGTACAATAAGGAAAATTATTATGAATAACAAAAACAGAATGAAAAAAAATCCTAAAACAGATGAAAACTAAGATCTAAGAAAAATTTACATTAAACATAAACATGGTAACGAGCAAATTTATGGCCGTAAAACCAGAATGTATAAAATCAACCCACATCCTATAAATACATTCTACATAGATTTCAGTTATAAAAAGTCTGTATGTATGTGTTAGCAGTTCTCTTGTTTTTTAAGTTTTTGGCCGTATGAAAACACCAACGTCATTAACGGTACAATTTAGAAATCCTATAAAATAACAAAAATCCATTGAAACGAGATGCCAGGTTTTTACAACAAAAATTCATAATTCTAATTAAATTATCGGAAAATTTAAGAATATTGGAAATATAATCCAACTCACAATCGGCGTTGTATGGTTGTATAGTAATATGTTGTACATTTTTAATTATTGATTTTTTTTGTTTCAAAAAAATTTCATTGCAAAATGTTTATGACTCGCAACGTTACAACATCGTTTGTGAATTGAAATCATATGTCATCTAAAAATCTGTTATCAACTTTAAAATAACTTAATATCTTCGGTCTATGGCTTAAAAATTGGACGGCCATTACAAAGATTTCAATTACAGTATCAATAACCTTTATCATTTTTATATGACCATATTCTTTAAATCCTCAATTTCAATATCAAAATTAATAAAATAATAGTCTGGCATCATAAATTTTTATCCACACATAAAATAAGTCTGAGTGATTCTACAAATGTTCTGTTTTAATTTTTTCATTCTTCAAACATTAAAAATACCATTTTTATTATACCTCATACTTTAATGGAAGTCAGCAAAGTAACACACCACGACAAAAAAAAAACATGAAGAAGACGTAAAAAAATTAAGATGAAGAAGAAAATATATTAAACTGTCGTAAGACAAGTCGTTATTTAAACAAAACGCCCTCGAAGCCATCTGCAATTGAAGACAATCAAAAACAGAAACAACAGCATTTTCTTCTAATTTTTGTGAAAAATTTTTTGTCGAAGCAACAAACGAAAATATAAATGAAAATGCTTTTAGCACCAAGCAACACATTAAATGGCGTTTAAATATTGTGAACAAAAAAACATAATAATAATGACGAAATGGAAAAAAGTTCTTCCACTAGTACATGTGTCCGAATAGGAATAAGAAATTTTGACAAAAATGTTAATACCGAATATTTGAAGGACCAATAGGTAGTTATAGATAGATAGATAGATAGATAGATAGATAGATAGATAGATAGATAGATAGATAGATAGATAGATAGATAGATAGATAGATAGATAGATAGATAGATAGATAGATAGATAGATAGATAGATAGATAGATAGATAGATAGATAGATAGATAGATAGATAGATAGATAGATAGATAGATAGATAGATAGATAGATAGATAGATAATAGATAATAGATAGATAGATAGATAGATAGATAGATAGATAGATAGATAGATAGATAGATAGATAGATAGATAGATAGATAGATAGATAGATAGATAGATAGATAGATAGATAGATAGATAGATAGATAGATAAATAGATAGATAGATAGATAGATAGATAGATAGATAGATAGATAGATAGATAGATAGATAGATAGATAGATAGATAGATAGATAGATAGATAGATAGATAGATAGATAGATAGATAGATAGATAGATAGATAGACAGACAGACAGATAGATAGGTAGATATATAGATATATACTTTCTAAAAACAATCATAAGTCCATTCTATTTACTGATTGGAATATAACATAAAGAGCAGAGATAATGTATATATAAGCTCTACATCTCTTTCTATATTTCGTAGGCCGAAATAATTATACCGCCGGGCTGTATTCCTTCTTAAACCTTAGCTAAGTAATAGGGAACTGATGACTACGACTAATCGTTGAAATAAAAATTTTGAAGAACGAAATTAATTAATGCTAAAAAAAGTTTAGAATATACATCGGTAGTAGTCGGCAACTAAAGGGCAAATGTATTTGCTATAAAGAGAAGAGAGTTCGAGGTAGTTAACCTCGAAAAACCATTCGACGCAACTAAAGCTGAATTAGGACTATAGGTGAGAGAATATCATAAGGTTTCTTGGTGATAGATAGATAGATAGATAGATAGATAGATAGATAGATAGATAGATAGATAGAT
>NC_060953.1:58704012-58708109 GCF_022045245.1 Lucilia cuprina
GAACAGAACTAGAACAGAACTAGAACAGAACTAGAACAGAACTAGAACAGAACTAGAACAAGAACTAGAACAGAACTAGAACAGAACTAGAACAGAACTAGAACAGAAATAAGACAGAAATAGAACAGAACTAGAACTGAACTAGAACAGAACTAGAACAGAACTAGAACAGAACTAGAACAGAACTAGAACAGAACTAGAACAGAACTAGAACAGAACTAGAACAGAACTAGAACAGAACTAGAACAGAACTAGAACAGAACTAGAACAGAACTAGAACAGAACTAGAACAGAACTAGAACAGAACTAGAACAGAACTAGAACAGAACTAGAACAGAACTAGAACAGAACTAGAACAGAACTAGAACAGAACTAGAACAGAACTAGAACTAGAACAGAACTAGAACAGAACTAGAACTAGAACAGAACTAGAACAGAACTAGAACAGAACTAGAACAGAACTAAAAAACAGAACTAGAACAGAACTAGAACAGATCTAGAACAGAACAAGAACAGAACTAGAACAGAACTAGAATAGAACTAGAACAGAACTAGAACAGAACTAGAACAGAACTAGAACAGAACTAGAACAGAACTAGAACTAGAACAGAACTAGAACAGAACTAGAACAGAACTAGAACAGAACTAGTACAGAACTATAAGGAAAATTATTTATAACAATTCCATACCCACTTGTGCGGCACAGAAAAAAGTACGCTGTTGGCAACAATCACGGTCCATGTTAGCCAGGACACATTATTCGGGTAATTTAAATTATTTTGTTAAAATGATTGAAACAATATTTAGCTATAGATGTAGAGTGAAATAAATTTAAAATCCGACTAATCAAGTTGAAAACTTTAGAAAATATTTAACAAAACTTTGAGAAAAATTCAGTTGCACTGAACAAAAAAAATTCCTACAACATATTAAAAAATTAGAATTAAACTATATTATTAATTTTTGTATTATTTGAAATTTCCATTACAAAATAAAAGTAAAATGTTTCAATATTTTTTTAATAATTGTAACAGTGTATTAAAAAATGTTTAGCGGAAATGTGTTTTTAACATAACACTGGTTTCCAGATTGACAGTTTAATCGGTTTCTATAATTTTATATAGCACTTCGAAAATGTTAGTAGAGTGATGACGGCAATAAAAAAAATTAAAAATTTATATAAATTAGCTTATTTCAACATTCTATAGGTGTGAATAATTTTAAATTTATAATCCTATTCTAATATTGATTTTTAAATTAAGTTCACTTTATAGATTCCTTGCTAAACCATTGTTTGTGAATTTACTTCATATGGGAGATGCTACGTTTGTAATTTCAAGTTAATGCATAGTTTTAAAAAGGATTGAAAATCTATTCACATTTTTGCTTGAATGTAAAAGTTAACTCTATTAATATCCCAAATATCTGATTTTATTAATTTTGCGATTTTTTTAATTTACATTACTAGCCCGACCATTTTTCTGAAATATTCAAATAGAAATAGAAGATATATTACAATTATTAAGATCGAACAGAACAAAGTTATGAACGTACATACATACTGGGTCATGCCTCCCCCGGGGGCATCTTACCTTGGCGAAGGCTCCACCTTGGTTTTATTGCAATCCCGGGGTATAAGGAGGTGACCGATACCTCTAGTCTTGGTTACAGTCTACTACCTGGCTTAGTCCTTGCATAGATTGAAAAGAGGTTAGACCAGAGCACCGCATAATCTGGTACTACGGGTGGCCAGTTGCTGCAGGATTATGTCCTAGCTGGTTAGTTGGTTGAGGTTTCTCGGGATCCACGTAGTGGCTGTGGTTTAAACCAAAATTCGAGGGAAGAGTAAGTGGCGGTTAAAAGACTGATGTAAGGTAAAGTCAATATTTCGGGATAAGTTCGGTGCTGTTGCCAAAACAACAGTTACCCCCCAGAGGAGTGACTGTGGGACTAAGCGTTGGAAATGAGTTGGTATTAATTGTATATAGTACGGGATGAATGTAAGGTACGGCGGGCCACAACCCACCCGTTTACCTATAATGAATGTATCGTATGTTTTTCTATCACAGTGTGTCCCTGTGAGTAAGAACAATGTCCTCGGCTTATTTGATGGATTCGTACCTCGGTCTAGGTGCTGTTGTCGCACCTAGAAATTAGATAGCTCGAGTACTTCAGCAAAGTGCTTGTTCATGGACCGGTCAAATCCAATGTACAAAAATTGAAACCTGAGTTCTTTATTGAAGGATAAAGGGGCGATGGTAGACCGTTGTCAAGTCTACCCCGTGGATGAAAAAGAGCACCGTGCGTTAGGGCATCAGGTACTCACGTAAAACTCTCAACATTCATACTGTGTCATGCAAACAATTTATTTATTTCTTATAATTTCAACTAGAACTAAACTATATCTGACTAAAATTGTAGTTAAAGTATATAACTAAAATATTATATTAAATGATTTTACATATCGTCCGATTCCAAAAAATTCAACAGCATCATCATATAACTATAAATTGCTTTTGTTAACTGCAGAGCCGTACTCATAGACAAAGGCATAATTTGACCAATTGTCAAAGTTGTTGGTCGTTGGGACTTTCGTAACATTAGTAGAACTAATTTCTGTTCCTGTACAGACATTTCATACCATAAACAATCACCATAAATAACATCGATTACTTCGTCATTCTGTAGCATGTATAAATTTAAAGACCCAACATTAAAGATATTTAATATACAATTTCTAATACATACAGAAATTTCAACCAAATGACCAAGTCCACAATATGCATAAAGCATTATTGCGCTATACGCTAAATAGACAAAAGCTGCTGGCCAACTGTGTATAACAATTGAAAAAATGGTGCAACATATACCCACAACCGATGTAGAAATTTGAACAAATATTACACTATAATAGGTTCCTTCAACTTGCTTAACGAATCTAAATAAGCATAAAAATTAATAATTCTCCTACAAAATTGTCTTAATTTAGCACTTACTTATTATAGTTCTGATGCCATTCGACAATTTCCTTCAAAAGTGGCAACGTTTTGCTAGAATTCTGCTTTTGAAGAGTTATACGATTTAATTTTTCAAATTTAATCCTTAAAATATCCTTCAACATGGGAATGTGTAGAATGAATATAAAAATATACATGTCACCGGCAAAATTTCCAAAACCTCCCAAACACAAAAGAAAAACATGCACAACATTATGCACCACATAACCGAAATGCGTTAATGGATCTATGCCGGGTAATAAAAACTGCATAACAAACAATTTCTCGCCATACAACATTCCATAAATAAGAGGATACAAAACAATGATGGATACGACAATAATATAAATCAGTAAAACAAATTTGAAAATTTTAATTATCATATCAATGCGAGTCGATAAAATCGTACAAAAGTCCTTGTCGTTTTCATAATCCAGGTAAATGTTTAACAGCTTTCCATTCATAGAAACCATATCCCAACGACGAAAAAGAGCCACAAGCAATTTACTGTATCCCTAAAAATTAAATATTTTGTCCAAATAAATGTTCATGGAAATTAAAATACCCACCTGTGCTGCACTTCCCACTAGACTAAGTGTCTGCAACATTAATTTCCAGTCACCTTCTACAACCAATCCAATATAAATGGTATAAATTGTACAGCAAAAAAATGCATTAATGGCAAATATCACGGTCCATGTCAACAAGGACATTCTAAAATTTGGATCGACTATATCAGCTCCGCAC
Source organism: Lucilia cuprina (assembly GCF_022045245.1). Taxonomy (NCBI): domain Eukaryota; kingdom Metazoa; phylum Arthropoda; class Insecta; order Diptera; family Calliphoridae; genus Lucilia; species Lucilia cuprina. The sequence continues at coordinate 58,707,756 of NC_060953.1, forward strand.
ACAGCGGCCATCATTCGCGTAATGCGCGTTATTTTATTATAACGATCGGAACAATTTTTAGCCATTCGGAATTGGGAAATTTTTAAATTGTACTAACCAAGTTTGATTCTAAAACAATGTATTTTATATTGCCTTAGACAGTTTTATATATACCTAGCGAAAAAAATTACACTGAATATAATAAAATTAACTTCTCTTTTTTAATGATTAATTGCAACAAAAACCGTAATAGAAGCAAAACTGAATTAGAACTGAACTAGAAATGAACTAGAACTGAACTAGAACTGAACTAGAACTGAACTAGAACTGAACTAGAACTGAACTAGAACTGAACTAGAACTGAACTAGAACTGA